>NC_142522.1:7759175-7854175 GCF_964205215.1 Stylophora pistillata | reverse complement strand
CTTTCGGTCATAAACGAGAGAAAGTTGTGTTTGCGACGCTAGCTTTCATCAAATGGAGGAACAAGGGCAAGCGGATAAAGTGAGAAGGCATTTTCCAGCCAAACAGCAAGATCTGGCCCTGTGGTGTGTTTTGAACGCAAACGTTTGATTTCTTGAGCAAGTTTTGATCTTAAAAGACCGACACTTTTTCATTGTTGCTCTTGGAGCAGAATGCTAGATTTTTGGGATTTGTTGTTATATGAACGGTTCACTGCAATGGAAATCGGGAATCATTGTGGGTGTTAGGCTGCATAGGTGTCACATCAAACAGCCTTGAAACATACACACTTACATAATGTTGTCTAAGAAATTTCAACAAGAAACAACAACAGTAGTCATGCAATTTTGAGCGATGTATGCGTGGCTTTTTGTCTAAGGGTTAAACTGTTTACGGTTGCTTAATAAATCAGACATGGTTTGAACCAATATATTCAGTAAAGAAAGGAAAGAAAAATGTTGCAGCTGCTGTAGCAATGTCGTAAGATTTAAATTTGAATTTGCAAAGCGTAATATACAACTTCCGATTTCTTAACTCTACTGATTTAGATAAATGAATTCATAGATTACTAGTCGCCTACGCTGCTTCTAAACGGCGTATTTACACGTGAAAACACGTGGTTACTTCGCAAAATGGCTACCAAAACAACGAAGGAAAGGGTGGAGATATAGCACAGGTGGCCCAAGCTCGCTTTAATTAAGAACCACACAAGGAACACAATGTGCATACCGATTTATAAGGATTTGTATGGGATTTTCTACAAGAAAGCCTTGGAGATAGTTAAAAGTGAAAATATTAAATAAAAAGGGCTTATCTTATTCTATACGTGTGTTGCTTGCTCCTGGTGTCATTATTTTACCATTTTAACTTGATTTAAGCGGGTTTTTTTTAATCCTGGTTTTCTCTTCTTAAAAAGACGAAAAGGCCAAACACTTCTGTCCGGACAGCCTCCCGAACGAAGTAAAAAATCCCAAGCTATAATGTACCCACGGCCACAAATCAAACGAGGAATTTAAGGGCAAAGGTTGATCTTTCATTTCGATTCTCTAGCCACACAATCTCAGCCCTGCGATCAACGCCAGGCGACTCTTCGTGTCCTCAGTGAAACGCTAAAACGATGGTAGACATCCGCGTCATTTTAACCACGACACAACGACCGTTGAAATCAGCTTGGTAACCTCGTCATGTTGGCAAACCAAGACTCGCGGGGGTACTAAGCCTCAACTTCTCAACAAATCGCAGTGGCTTGGGAAATTAGACTAAATACTTTGTTTAAAACCTGCTAAAGCGTGTGAACGAAATGACTCAAATTTCTGGCCCAAAAATCATGCGTCGCCTTTGCTGTGGGAAAGACGGTACTTGGTTTTATCGGATCGGATGTGGCCGGCATGTGTGAAAAAGTTTGAACAGTGTTTTTGAACGTTTACTTAGTTTCGAGTTACTTCCGGTCAGCGGTCATGATTGTATTGTAGTCTCGTCCTTGTTTACGTCACCTGACCTGGAAAAGTACTGAACCCGTTTTCCGCTTCGTTTTGAACACGACTACCATTGTTAGTAATGTTTTCTGAAATACAGTTGGGTTCCAACATTATTATATTTACTGCTTCTTCGTAGTATGATCCAAATTGTAGTAAGTACTTGCAAAACAAAAAATATATTTTTATATGGGGTCCACGAAAAGGGCTCCATGGACCTGGTCCGTGGACCCGGGGTCCAGGTTTTGCACTCTCCCCAGCAACTCAGACCACTTTCTTCCAAAAGGGCCGAGAATTCAAAAGTCGCTACGTAAACCACCATTACACAGAGGGAGAAAAGGAAAAGCTCGCTACATTCGAAAGTGTAGACTATCTTCCTCCTCACAGTGCTGTCTACAAGGTTAGTTAGCGAGGCTAAAAGAAATCAAACAGCGAACCTCATAATTTTGTGGTCAGGGGTAGGGTGAGGGTGTGTGCCTAGAAGGTTGCTTCCAGGAAGGTCAAGGGAAACTTTCAAATTTAATGAGCCGTGTCTTAGCCTTACGAGGAACTGTTGTAAAACTAACTCTTAGTGAAGTCGGAGCTCAAAGACCAAAGATCGAAACCAAGGTCAATCAATGTTACTAATTGTACACTCTGCACTGCAGGGTTCTAATCATTATTCAACTTAACGAAACATGCAGGATAATAATATCCATATTCAAAGAGACGTTACCTGCTAATCACTTTAAGGAGTGGAAAGATTAAGCTTGACGTGCATGTTAACACAAGAACCTAAACTTGGCCTGCTTTTAAAGTCATATGCTCTGCAACTCAGTTTGTTTATTATCACAGTGGATTTTGGTTGTTTACCATTTACCACAAATTCCCGGAAATTCCAGTTGGGATGTAAATGGTAAACGTTTTTTCGGTTTGTCCCACTGGAAAATTCCCGGAAAAAACGGAAATTCTGAAAGGTAGTCCCATTTTCCCGGTGGAAATTTTCCAGTGGAAGTTTTGTGTTCGAGTTATTGATCCTCCACTTTTTTCACCAGTTCCAAGCCTTTCATGGTCATTTTCGCTGCCAGACCCCTCTCGTATTTTTGCGTCAGTCAAAATGGCGTGTGCTCAGTTGTATGGTGTATGAGTGTTCAGTGCGTTGTTTTCTTGCTTCGGATTTACAAAATACGGTGGCCTACAACTGTCACATCAAATTAAAATCACTCACATCAAATTAAAATCACTCACATCAAATTAAGATCACTCACATCAATTAAAATCACTCCCATCAAATTAAAATCACTCACATCAAATTAAGATCACTCACATCAAAATAAAGTTACTCACATTAAATTGAAATCACTCACATCAAATACAAATCGGTCACATCAAGTTCAAATCGCTCACATCAAATACAAATCGCTCACATCAATTACAAATCGCTCACATCAACTTCAAATCGCTCACATCAAATACAAATCGTTACATCAATTGGTCAGCGGCTAACTCAATGAATACTATCCCCAATGTTTACTCTGTCTTCCACTTTACCGTCATTTTGTACGATCGTTCTTTTCCCAAAATCCCACTTTCACACGTGCAAGTCGATGTTGAGCCGAAATAGGCAACACTGGATCTCACCGATCGTCCATAATAGACATGTAGAACATAAAATATGTGCAACATTTCTCTTACCTTTGCCACAGGTTCTGCAGAACTTGCAGTTTTCAACATCGTTCCCACAATTAGAGCAATACATATTTGCTATCTGATCAATAAACTAGTGTCGAGTCAAAGAACGATCGTACAAAACGGATCGTACAAAATGGCGGTAGAGTGGAAGACCGAGTAAACATTGGGGATAGCATTCATTGACTTAGCCGCTGACCAATTGATGTAACAATTTTTATTTGATGTGAGCGATTTGAATTTGATGTGAGCGATTAAACAACCTGCTTTTACAGGGGAAACAGAATTGAGAAACAAAAAAAAAAGAAATTTAGGGGATGACCATGTTTTTATTTATTTACTTAAATGTTTTTGCCTATTCTAGAACTGGGTAAAGCAGCAGCCATCATATCTTGATTGGGACCAATCGGTGAAGATGGTTATGATCAGATTCTTACTTGGATTTATTGGACTTCTCATGCATCGACTTATTGATATTATATCAAAGTATGTGTTGCTAATGTTGTATATCATTACAAGTATCATACACGTCTTTCATGAATGACGAACAGTGGACAATAAGAGCCACCCAGTGGATGTCCATTGCTAAATCATTATTATTATTATTATAAAAATTCTTTCTCTTTGGCTATTGAAATAGCACACAAACTGCAGTAACAAACATGACAGTAAAACGCATGTTGGAAAACAAGATTAGTAAACTTTACTTGACGTTTCGTATGTTTCTACATACATGACTAAGTCACCACGTGTGTTATTGACTGTCACTTCTGAATATGCATGTAGAAACATACGAAACGTCAAGTAAAGTACACTAATCTTGTTTTCCAACATGCGTTTTACTGTCATGTTTGTTACTGCAGTTTGTGTGCTATTTCTTCTTCTCCTTCTTCTTCTTCTTCTTATTGTTATTATTATTATTATAATTAATATTATTATAATTATTATATTATCATTATTATTATCGGAACTTGATTAATGAAATGAGTAAAGCTTTCAGATGTGTGAAATTTGTAAATCTCTCCATGAGCTCCCTTGGTGCTTTCTCAGATGAATGCTCTACGTTCTTAGACACGATGAATGACATAAGCATTGACAAAAAGCAGCAACTTTACATAATCAAGAAAATGATAAATATAGCTATTAGAGCAACATATTACGTCTTTTGTTGTAGAAATAGGAATTGGGACAACCCAGATTTGATGCAATTTTGTTTTTTGTGTCTGTGTTGAATAAGCCAATCTCAAGCAGCATTTGTAAATTTCCTATACGTAGTGATATTTACAATTGTACATTTAAAAACACAAATAAAGTTTCCATTATTATTATTGTTATTATGAGCACGGATCCGGGGAGGATCCGTGGAGGACCCAAGGAGGGTGAGGGTGGATCCAGGAATTTTTGTTGGGAGGGTCCAAACTTTGGTTCAGAAAGAACCGTTGGACTTTTTTGAGCCAAATTACTTATCCCCCACAGCCCCCCCACCAGTCGCTGTTGCACGTTATAATCTCTTGGCCACTTACCGGTCACTTGGATTCTACTCGTAAAGGTGCACCCTTGGAACATCCTCTTCTTGTGTTTGGTACAAAGATTGTACAGATTTCGTCAACATCAATGTCAAGATCATGTAGGTGCATGAGTGCAAGTTCTGACAACCGCTTATCAGACATCCTGTTTCTGAGATATGACTTGATTCGTCGCAAGCCAAAGAATGAGCGCTCAGCTTAGGCAGAATCAATAGGAAGGGTACAACCAATAATAAGCAAAACTCGTCCTTTGGGGTACATATCGTTATCAGCATACTTTACACACTCAATAAGATTTCCCGGTAGTTGTAAAGAGGATGTGTACTTTTTCCAAAGGTATTGCCATTCCTTTAACTCAAAAGGAAGAGAGGACGGTGTAGGTAAGTCCTGTTGCCAAAATTGCAGATTTTCTGCTAAATTACGAAGACTGTCATGCTTCACCACGGCAGATGGAACCAAGGAACAAATTACGGCTCCAGCACTGTGGTCTTCGCTGAATCTTGAACCCATTTCTTTCAGTAAATAATCTAAGAAAGGTATGGCAACGTTAACACGATAATGAGATTCTGGGTTTACACCAGGTGCATTGTTCCTATGTTCCTGCCTCCCAGTGATTCGTGGCACTGAGAATGTAGCGCCAATCTTGTCAGCCAGTCTAAATGCGTCTTCAAACCATTCGTGACATTCCTCTTATATTTTATACCTCACCCTGGCACTGAACTGCTTTTAAACTGCTTTTGTCATAGTGCCAAACGTATTCTAATCATAGAATACGTTTGGAAGACATCTTGGTCTTTCTTCTGAAATAGCTGCAATAGGTTTGAGTGTTCCAAGGTTATCAACATACTTAGTTTGAGTAATTTTATTAAAAAACACAGTTTTCACGCGTGCTTTTGCTGACGCAATTCAACGCGCGCACAAGGATTGCAAAAAACAAACATGCCGTAAATAGAGCGGTCATTTTATTTACTCAACAAGTACCCACACTATCTGTGCTATTTTTCTCTATAGTTGGCGTAGTGTATTGAGGGCTTTAATATTTTATTACAAAGATATGTTAGGAAAGTTAACAGTGCAAACAACCCAGAAATTCTCAGCTGTTTCGTCGTTACCGAAAGAACCCAGTTAAATGCAGCGCATGCGTAGTAAGTAAAAAATTGAATGGAAATTTGCTTTCTCGGAAATGTGCCTTTTTCTTGAGAACCACACGTTAGAATTTTACGAAATTTGGTACGAAAACACTTTAGGAAATAAGTAATTGGAGTATTGAAAAAATTTATTTTAAACAAAGGAAATTCTAGAAAATCGAGTTAACCTTCAACAAGGGATAATTAAAGATCTCTGTTAAATTGTTAGCAAAATGGTGTGAACTTGTGAGTATCGTTACAAGCTTGATGCATGCAAGCTATAAAGAAAATCTAATGACTAGATTTTCGACTAAAAAGCAAAACATATTTTAATTGCCTACTTCTATCTATTCATGTTGCCATGGCAACGGCACATACGTCAGCTTAAATATCAAAAAAACAAAGTTTGTGTTGTTAACTTGCTTGCTGCTAGTTTTGGCGACCGAGAGATCAACGGTTTAAGAGAAAATGGTGAAAGAAACAAAGGTGTCGAAAAACTGTGTTCAGCCACCTTAATTGACTAAGCAAATTGAGTAAAAAGTAAGTAATTTACTTTTTAACGGTAATACGTCGGGTAGCCCAAGCAAATGTTAAAGATTTGTTTTAAGAGACTTTATATCGAAACTGTAGTGTTAAAAACAATTTTTAAACGTTTTTTTATATATTTCAGCTGGAAATCACACGTTTTGGTGACAAGAAGTTTTTCCCAGTAACGTATTATCATCAAAAGTTTTTAAAATCCTTACCTTTTCCTTGCAAGGAATATCCCATTAATATCTCTATATAACTTTTTTAAAATCTCGTGAGGGAAATGATTTTTACTGACGATAAGGATTTCGTAGCTGGTTGGAAGAGCAGTTTACATACGTCTAGTTAAGGATTACATTAATTTCTGGTTATGGCTCTCAAGTTAGGTTTGAAAAGAAAACTTCTGAGCATAAAGTACTTTTTCGAATCCCAACATTAAAGAGATGGGCGAAGTAATTATAATTTTTGTCAAAAAACTAGACGCATAGCTGCGTGAAGTCGGGCTTTCGGTATCGCACACCGGGGACTGTGATCATTACTGACGTCAAGCAACTTCGTCATTGCCGGTATCGCAGTGATATGTGTACCCCCGTGATATGTGTACCCCGTGATATGTGTACCCCCGTGATATGTGTACCCCGTGATATGTGTACCCCCAGTAGGGATACACAACAAGGGACAGATTTTGTGGGTGTATATTTTATATACATAAGTAGTATAGTGGGCCTGACTGGTGATTACGTAGAGGTCTGGTCCGAGTGTCTCAGCCGAGGTTAATTTATTCATACCGCTTAGGTGTACGAGGGTTAGGGTTATTAGGGTTAGGGTTGTTAGTGTTAGGGTTATTAGGGTTAGGGTTGTTAAGGTTAGGGTTATTAGGGTTAGGGTTGTTAGGGTTAGGGTTATTAGGGTTAGGGTTGTTAGGGTTAGGGTTATTCGGTTTACGGTTGTTAGGGTTAGGGTTATTAGGGTTAGGGTTGTAAGGGTTAGGGTTATTAGGGTTAGGGTTGTTAGGGTTAGGGTTATTAGGGTTAGGGTTGTTAGGGTTAGGGTTATTCGGGTTAGGGTTGTTAGGGTTAGGGTTATTCGGGTTAGGGTTGTTAGTGTTAGGGTTATTCGGGTTAGGGTTATTAGGCTTAGGGTTGTTAGTGTTAGGGTTATTAGGGTTAGGGTTGTTAGGGTTAGCGTTCTTCGGGTTAGGGTTGTTAGGGTTAGGGTTATTCGGTGTAGGGTTGTTAGGGTTAGGGTTCTTCGGGTTAGGGTTGTTAGGGTTAGGGTTATTCGGTTTAGGGTTGTTAGGGTTAGGGTTATTCGGATTAGGGTTGTTAGTTTTAGGGTTATTCGGGTTAGGGTTATTAGGGTTAGGGTTGTTAGGGTTAGGGTTATTAGGGTTAGGGTTGTTAGGGTTAGGGTTCTTAGCGTTAGGGTTGTTAGGGTTAGGTTTATTCGGTATAGGGTTGTTAGGGTTAGGGTTCTTAGGGTTAGGGTTCTTAGGGTTAGGGTTCTTAGGGTTAGGATTGTTAGGGTTAGGGTTATTCGGGTTAGGGTTGTTAGGGTTAGGGTTATTCGGGTTAGGGTTATTCGGTTGATGGTTGTTAGGGTTAGGGTTGTTAGGGTTAGGGTTGTTAGGGTTAGGGTTGTTAGGGTTAGGGTTATTCGGGTTAGGGTTATTCGGTTGATGGTTTTTAGGGTTAGGGTTGTTAGGGTTAGGGTTGTTAGGGTTAGGGTTGTTAGGGTTAGGGTTATTCGGTTGATTGTTGTTAGGGTTAGGGTTGTTAGGGTTAGGGTTGTTAGGGTTAGGGTTATTGGGGTTAGGGTTATTCGGTTTATGGTTGTTAGGGTTAGGGTTATTAGGGTTAGGGTTGTTAGGGTTAGGGTTCTTAAGGTTAGGGTTGTTGGGGTTAGGGTTATTCGGGTTAGGGTTGTTAGTGTTAGGGTTATTAGGGTTAGGGTTGTTAGGGTTAGGGTTGTTGGGGTTAGGGTTATTCGGGTTAGGGTTGTTAGTGTTAGGGTTATTAGGGTTAGGGTTGTTAGGGTTAGGGTTGTTGGGGTTAGGGTTATTAGGGTTAGGGTTGTTAGTGTTAGGGTTATTAGGGTTAGGGTTGTTAGGGTTAGGGTTATTAGTGTTAGGGTTGTTAGGGTTAGGGTTGTTAGGGTTAGGGTTATTCGGTTTAGGGTTGTTAGGGTTAGGGTTATTAGGGTTAGGGTTGTTAGTGTTAGGGTTCTTAGGGTTAGTGTTGTTAGGGTTAGGGTTATTGGGGTTAGGGTTTTTTGTTAGGGTTATTAGGGTTAGGGTTATCGGGGTTAGGGTTATTCGGTTTAGGGTTGTTAGGGTTAGGGTTATTAGGGTTAGGGTTGTTAGTGTTAGGGTTCTTAGGGTTAGTGTCGTTAGGGTTAGGGTTATTGGGGTTAGGGTTTTTGGTTAGGGTTATTAGGGTTAGGGTTATTGGGGTTAGGGTTATTAGGGTTAGTGTTAATAGGGTTAGGGTTATGAGGGTTAGGGTTATTAGGGTTAGGGTTCTTGGTGTTAGGGTTATGAGGGTTAGGGATATTAGGGTTAGTGTTATTCGGGTTACGGTTCGTGGTGTTAGGGTTATCAGGGTTAGGGTTATTAGGGTGAGGGTTATTAGTGTTAGGCTATTATGGTTACGGTTCTTGGTGTTAGGGTTATTAGGGTTAGGGTTTTCAGGTTTAGGAAATAATGGTTTTCTCAGAACAGTGGGAACAAAAGAATCCAAGATGGCGAAGGGATTATCAACAAAAGTCAAGATTATGTAATCACAAATTTTATTGCCTCGTGTTTACATACAATGTGCGTTTAAGAGTTTATAATGGCTGCGTAATGGTTATTGTCACACAACACAGGGAAAAGAGAATGGACCCTATATTAGGCGATTGGGTATCGCGGGATAGACATTTAACCGACTACGACTGGGAGCAGAGGTTGTATTTATAAGAGTCCCAAAAGGTAATTCTGCGCATGTGGTACAGGTATTCAGGACGCATGACTTTTATGTTTAAAAAGGGAGTATCGTTTAAAACGCAAGTTTGGTGAACAAGAATAGACACGGAATATTTTTGCATATTTCAGAAAAGACGGTTATTTGTCACACAACACGTTGTCATATAAGGTCTTTAGAGCGAAGAACTTGAAAATAAGTGACATAGACCAAAAATGAAGGCATCGGTTGACAGTATAACCGATTGAATGTATTTTTCTCCCATTTCTTGGTCGTAGGTTTCAATTTCCTTGATGTAGGTAGTCACTTGTTTGCGCATGACGCCGAGATCATTCGCATTCCTCTTTCCTCCTCCTCCTTTTTCCTCCTCTTTCCTCCTCCTCCTCTTTCCTCCTCTTCCTCTTTCCTCCTCCTCCTTTTTCCTCCTCTTTCCTCCTCCTCTTTCCTTTTCCTCTTTCCTCCCCCTCCTTCCTCCTCCTCCTCCTCATTCCTCCTCCTCTTTCCTCCTCCTTCTTTTTCCTCCTCTTTCCTCCTCCTCTTTCCTCATCCTCCTTTTTCCTCCTCTTTCCTCCTCCTCTTTCCTTTTCCTCTTTCCTCCCCCTCCTTCCTCCTCCTCATTCCTCCTCCTCTTTCCTTCTCCTCTTCCTCTTCCTCCCCTCCTCTTTCTTCAAGTAGTATAATTTATTCTTCACATGGATTCACTCGTACTAGTTATTTTATTCCTCAACTTTACTCAGTTCGTGGGACTCATATACACTCGCGGTAAGACATTACCACTAACAAATGTGACAGTTTAAAACAGTTTATTACAGTGATACTAGATCATTCTAATTACACTCTTTCCTTCTCTTCCACTTTCCACGTTTTAGTCATGTTTCGTCACATGTAAAGCAAGTCCATATCATATGAGCTAAAGTCTTCTTTGGATTATGTTCCTTGTAATTCTTCCAATCGCTTTATCACGTATAGATGTCGAGGTTTTGTGTAAAACGTGCTTGTATATAGGTACTTGCTATGTTGCCTCTCTTTTACCGTTTTTATCTTGTGTTTAAACGGAGTATCCAGGAACGGTTTGATTGTATTTATCTTCTCTTCGACTTCTATGTAGGGATGAATTTCAGTGAGATACACCACTTGTCTGATTGGATGAAACAAACCTCTTTTTTTCTCGATTTTTTTTTTACATGATACAAATGCTAATGACATATTGAAATCTCTTTTAACATTGGAAGTATGTGTCGCCATCTTGCGTTTTATTGTTTCCATTGTTTGTCTCACTCTGATGTTTGACTGTTAGGGTTTTTATTTTAATTTTGATATGGGTAAAGTGGGTTAGGGAATTGGGCTTAGGGTGAGAGTTAGGGGTGTGGTTGTGTGAGTGACCAGATTCGAATCCTGGTCACGACAATTTTTTCCTTTTATTCTAAAATGAACGTTTTTTGAATACTCATTTTATCTTGAAATCGTGTTCCCTAAGGGAGGATTAAACACCATCTCAGGATTCATTATTTTTATTGTTTTTACACCATCTTAGATGACCTTCATTTTTTCAAATTATGAAAAAAAAAACACGCTCCTATAACCTACGCAATTTAACCCTAAACCAGGGTTTTTAATTTGACGTTTTTAATTTGTATTTCCTTCCTACATCTCACATACATTCCCTTCTAATTTTCAAGTGTGGATACTCTATTGTCTTAGAACCGGTATGGGTAGTTTATAGCGATAAGGTCTACCCGAACGCTTTGAGAGCTTGTCAATCCCTGTGTCTTACGATCGTAAATCTCTTACAGATTGAGCAGTGCGTTATAATGCTCGTAAGATTCCTCCTCCTCCTGACTTTGTCATGTCACTAATTTGGTGCGATCATTGTTTTTTTGTCGTCGTCTAAAGAACTCTTTTTTAACACACTTGGGCAAAGACATGAAAGAAAACCCTCAATGGGCAGGAGCCATATTAGATGAATTATTAGCCATAGTCAAAGAAAAAAGCCGCAACACATGATCTAGGCGTCATGCGCAAACAAGTGACTACCTACATCAAGGAAAATGAAACCTACGACCAAGAAGTGGGAGAAAAAATACATTCCATCGGTTATACTGTCAACTGATGCCTTCATTTTTGGTCTATGTCACCTATTTTTAAGTTCTTCGCTCTAAAGACAACGTGTTGTGTGACAAATAACCGTCTTTTGTGAAATATGCAAAAATATTGCGTGTCTATTCTTGTTTACCAAAGAATGGGAGGCAACCATTTATGGAAGTCTGTCATCTCTTTTTCTGTAGCTCGGTAAATATGGAAAGGCTGAAGAATTTATAGAGAAGGCAGCGCCAATCTGGAAGGAAATTGGTGACAGGCGAAGAGAGGCATTTCATTTCACAAACCTTGGAAAAATTTCTCATAAGCGTGGTGAGTACGACAATGCTCTAGTATATTACAAGAAAGCCTTTGCAATTAACGTGGAAATTGGTAGGAAAGATGGTGTTGTGATCAATTACGTAGATACATGAAGGTATTTCCAATCACTTGCTAAATATGACATGGCCGAGGAATACTTCAAGAAAGCTCTCACATTAAGTAGGGATATCGGACACAAGTGTTATGAGTTGAAATGCCTTTGTAACCTATCGGTGAAGAGGCTATTACAATTCGACACTAAAGAAGCCTGTTCGTTTCTTTTCCAAAGCATTGAAGTATTCGACACTTTGCGAGGTTCTCTTAAAGACAGCGATCAGTTTAAAACATCAGTTTTAGAGGAGCATGGCGCCTCTCCCTACAAGTTGCTCAGTCGGTTGCTTTCTAAGACCGGAAAACTAAAGGACGCCCTCTATGTCGAGGAGCTGCGACGAGCAAGAGGCTTAGCCGAGTTGATGGCAGCTTGGTACTCTGTTGAAGAGCCAATCTCTGGTAATCCAAAATCTTGGTGTGATATTCAAAACATTGTCACCAAGGAAAGAAGCCCTGCATGCCTCTACATCTCTGTTGGAGAAAAGGATGTACGGTACTGGATTCTCAAAGCTACAGGAGCTATTCTTTTTACAGAAAAAGAAGTTAGCCTGGAAAAAAACGTGGAGACCGGATTAGTACCTGACTTGGATCAGTTTTTTACAAAAAGCTTTCGTGGCCTTGGCAATTTACCCGAACAGAATTGTGAAGATCGATCTCTAGATAACACCGAATCGATGTTACTTCATTATGAAAACCGCGCGCTCTTGCGTGATTGTCATGACAACCACGTCAAGAAAAATCTTGACTTGTGTTACAAGATAATCGTCGCTCCCGTGGCCGATTTGCTGAAGGAGCCTGAGATGATAATTGTCCCTGATTCTTCTTTGTACCAGGTACCATTTGCGGTCTTAATTGACAAAGGGGGAAAGTATTTATCTGAGTTCTCCAAGTTTCGCATCGTTCCATTTTTGACGACACTCAAACTTATTCAGGACAGTCCTCCAGAGTATCACAGTCAAACAGATGCACTAATAGTGGGAGACCCTGAGGTTGGAGAGGTGATTTACAAGGGAAGACGCATGATTATAACGTCATTGCCTTGTGCAAGAAAGGGAGCAGAGATCCTTGGAAGACTTCTTGGGGTAAAGCCTTTGATTGGAGAACACGCGTCAAAGCAGGCTGTACTTCAAGCGATTCATTCAGTGAGTCTCATCTATTTAGCTGCCCATGGTAATGCTGAAAGAGGAGAGATTGTCCTTTCCCCTGACTGTCCCCCTAACTATGTTCCATGAGAGGATGTCTACCTCTTAACGATGGCGGACATTTCACGAACTAAGCTGCGAGCTAAACTGGTGGTACTTAGCTGTTGTCACAGTGCTCGTGGGTAGATAAGATCCGAGGGAATTATTGGAATCGCCCGAGCGTTCTTAGGATCCGGTGCTCGCTCAGTGTTAGCGGCACAGTGGGCCTTAGATGACGCAGCCACAGAGAAGTTCATGACTTGTTTCTACAAACACTTGTACCGCGGTGAAAGCGCCAGCGAATCTCTTAACGAGACCAGGAAATGGATGAGAAACAATGGCTTTGAAGACGTGTCTAAGTAGGCTTCTTTTATGTTGACTGGCAACAACGTGACATTTGATTTCGGAAATTGGCCACAATCTTCCACAACAAAATAGCCACGAGTCAAATAAAACCCCGTAACGAAATGAACTGGACTAATTCAAGCTCGTAAATGTCAATTGCCACCGTGTACAAAGAGGAAGCCATTTGCGAGCTAAACTTGAGGCACTCAGCTGTTGTCCATGCATGCAACATTTCTGTAAAGAACGCACCCTAGCTTGAGACAGGACAGTTCATAAAGTCGTGTTCATGAACGTTTAACAGTTCAAAAACTTCTCGAAAGCCAATAGTTAAGGAATCCAACCATGCAATGGTTTGACCATTTTTTTTTTCAAAAGCTCAGTATTAATTGATTACGCAAACTGAGCAAATTATATGTAATTTACTTTTGAACGGTGATACGTCAGGTAGCCCAAGCAAATGTTGAAGATTTAATTTAAGGAGCTTTATATCGAAAGTGTAGTGTCCAATTTTTTTTCAAACATTTTTATAAATATTTTAGCAGGAAATCATGTTTTTTCCAGTCAGGAAACAGAAATTGGTGACATTATCAACGGATTATCAACGCAGTTTTAAAATCCTTGTCATTTTTTTTTTTTTTTTTGCAAGGAATAAGCCATTTTATATTTCAGAAATTTTTAGAAAATAATCGCGGTGCCCAATGAATAAATCTACTTCATCAATTTCTTTGGGGAATAATTTTTACGGGCGATAAAAATTTAGTAGCTAGTTGGAAGAGTACTTTACAGATGTCGAAATTTAAGTAACAAAAAGGTGACATTAGAGAGGGGAGCTACCTCGAAATACTCTTGGAAATGATCAACCATTCATACCCTTTCGGGAGGGGAGGGAGAGAGGTATTAGCCTACCATACCAATACTCACGGTCTTAAAATAACTAAGGAAATTGTGCCGCCTTTGCTATGACATCCGCAAATGGTTAGACATTCTGGTCATCTTTTTCCTATCTCTGGGAGAATGATAAAGACAGAAGCTCACCAGTTTACCTCGAATATCAAGCGTGTTCTGCCTAAGGTTCTTGTATTTCGCTTTTTTACGTCTAAATTTTAAAAACAGTAATGAATTCTGAGCACGCAAAAAATGAATGACAAAATTCACTTTAATTTGTTTCACGGGGAACGTCGTCTTAAGTGTTCATCGCTTTCGAACGGTTGGATTTTCATCAAAAGATCGATAACAGTACAATTGAAGCTTCTGTCTTTAAACCACTAGGTTATTTGTGCGTGATAATCGACTCTTTATAGACTTTTCATTTCTATAGTGAGTGCGATTCGTACGGTCAAAAAGGGGTATCGAGTAATATACTAGATAACGAGTAACATACTAAATAAGGAAAATAGATGAAGTTGATCGGGCGAGTTTCTCTAAGATGATCACTTTTTTAACTAGTAAGTGTTAATCTAGATAAGACTAAAATAAAGTAACAAGAAGAACCACGCAGGTAACATTAGAGAAGGGATATACCTCGACACTCTCTAAGAAATGATTGACAATTCATACCTTTTTGGGGAGGGGAGGGAGAGGTAGGGTGAACCTGGACCATACCTTTAAAGCAGGATCCAGTGGGACGATCCATGTTCCTGTAAAATATTCTCCTGAAAAGTCACATCGGTCATTCCCGCTACTCTCGCGCCTTTATAGCCATGAAACCAGTATTTTGAGAGCACAACATCACTCGATCATCTAAAATGTGATAAGGAATTGTGTTAGTGTTGATACTTAAATGTCAAGAACACCTGACATCTCGGGCCAAGCTCATGCAGATTCTTCTTGTGAGAAAAATGGAAATCGAATGCTACGGAAAGATAAATTAACTTTGTTTTTTTTTCTTTTCCTATTCCTGGAAGGAAGGTTACGACAAAAGCTCAGCACCTTACCACGAATATTAAGTTTACAATATTAATATTGTAATAATATTGTAAGTTTACAATATAAATTTACAATATCATCAGAACAACCACTCTATATGCTTTGAAACTACAAGTGACTATTCTGCTGCATGAGGAAGCAAGATTTTCTCGTTCATACCATGTTGTATACATCAGAAAAATCTCTCGATACTGATTTCACCACAATTCCATTTTGATCTGAAATTTGGTACAAGTGTAACATAGGTATAGCTAAGACTTCCACCAAGCAGTCATGGATTTGTAAAGAATAAGAAAGATGGTAAGTTTTGAGCTTGGTGAAGAAATATAGAAAGGTGTTTTCTGTCTTTGTCACGAGCGTGGGACAAATCAAGGATTTCTTTATCCTGAAACTCACCTGGACCTTGGTGGAGAGAATACAAGAAGCGATAAGAGTAATAAAGTAAAAACGATCGCAACAATGAACCAATAAAGGCACCTCCTGGTTAAAGTGAACGCCATTAGCCCTTGAAATCAATGCTGTGGAAGTAACGACAGAAAGATATGTCGGAATGTGTGGATATTGGTAACAATCTAATGTACTATAAAGGAGTCTCGTTTTGTTAAACTTCCCCTTATCTATAGCCTGTTGGGGGAACTGCAGGCTCTCAGGCAGTGGAGACTGACATATGACTACTTTGCGAAATTAGTTTCATATGGATAGTGAAAGAGGAGGTTACCATCATCTTCGGGAAAGTACTATAATGTAATGTTCCTGTAATGTTTACACGTAATTTATGATAAAAAAAAGAAAGACATCGTTATATTGAAAGATGAAAATAGTCCATTTCGCAAAATAGTATCTCTCCTTAAATTGCTATTTTGAGAAATATTTTGTAAAAGGTTTGAGAAATTAAAGAAGGCCACAAGTTTTGGTGATATACCAATTTGAAATGTTTAACTGAAATGACGATTTCTCCAAAATCTTTGCGAAAATTATTTTTACCTTTTCAGAAAATATAAATATATATCTTATTAGACGTTTTATTGTGTAGTATCGCTAATTATTATATGGCTGTGTCTCACAAGGACTGGGAACTACCGAACTCACGAGTTTGATTGGCTGAAATTAACTAATTAACTGCTGTAATTAATAGCTAATTAACCGCTGTAATGGCGATCGGTTGGCTCTCTCGGTGTAGCGCGTCTCTTGTCCTAGTATTGTTATTTGCAACATCGCTAGACAACTCATCTGTACCCGAAAGGCTTTTTGATGATGGAAACTTGTTTCTGGCCCTTAATTTAAACTCTGCCAGCTTTCCTGGACGAAACTCTGGTCTACCAAGACGCTCAACACGTGTTGCCTCGTCGCCATCTTGGAAACTTCAAGCTTCGATTTACTTGGCTAACGTCAGTCTTTCTGCCTCGTACTTACTGCTCTTAGCCGGGGATGTGAGCTCCAACCCCGGTCCGGTGAAAGATCCGTGTGCTATTTGTTCTATAGGATGTCGCTCAAACCAAAGAGCTATTCAGTGTGACGGTTGCGACAAATGGCACCATGCTAAATGCTTGAACATGGGCGTTGACGAATATTATTCTCTCGCAACTAATGAATCTTCTACCTGGATGTGTTTTACTTGTCTGTTCCCTGGCATAGACTGTTTGGATGACTCTCATTGCAACACTACTACTCAGCAACGGTCAGACAATAACGATTTTCATTCTGACGTTCGCATGTTACGGGGTTTCAAGATTGCTCATTTAAACGTTAATCGTTTGGTAAACAAACTCGATCATGTAAAGGACCTTGTCCACAAACACTCCTTTGACATCTTGACTCTTTCTGAAACCTGGCTAGCTCCAAATATTTTGGACAATGAGATCACGATACCAGGGTACTCGCTTGTGCGTAAGGATAGACAGTGTTTGACCAAAAGTTGTGGTGGAGGAGTTTTAATTTTCGTCCGGGATGGAATCCCCTTTGTCGTTATGTCTGATCTCATAAAGCATAACTTTGAATGTCTGTGGGTGGAAATCAAGAGACCTAAATGCAAACGAATGATACTGTGCTGTTCTTACAGACCTGATGATGTGAACATCGATGGTTTTATTTCAAATCTAGCTGATTCGCTAAATCACATCGACACTGAAAACTCCGATATTGTTTTGGTGGGTGACTATAATATTGATTATTCCACCAAGAATCAGTTACGCCGTAAACTTGATGAATTTGCATTACAACACAGTCTTTCTCAGATTATTTGTAAACCTACTCGGGTCACTGAGAATTCTAGCACCACGATAGACTTGATGTTCGTTAACAACACTCACAGGGTCGTGCAGTCCGATGTTCTGCAGTCAAGCATCAGCGATCATAGCATTGTGTTCTGTACTATCAAGGGAGGTGTAAAGAAACTTCCACCAAAGTTGCTCGAGTATCGTTGTTTTAAAAGCTACGACAAAGAAGCATTCTTGCGTGATCTCAGCAACTTACCTTGGAGCATAATCGAAAGTGCTAATGATGTTGATGATGCCGTGTTCCTCTGGGAAGGTCTTTTCAATAGCATTGCAAACGACCACGCTCCGATAAAATCAAAGCGTGTGAAGGGGACAAAGACACCATGGGTTACGAACAAACTCCTCGAAATTCGGAGTGATCGAGATTACCACTGGAAACAGGCTCAGAAGCGTAAGAACTCGCAGTATCACTGGCAAATGTACCGAAAATTGAGGAACTGTGCGAATAGCGAGGAAAAGAAGCTGAAATCGAAATATTATTGTCGGCTGATAGAAGATGCTAAAGGTGACAGCTCCAAGATGTGGAAAGCAATTAAAGAGACACTTCCCTCTAACCACAATGAAATTAATGCAGTTTTTGGTCATGGAAAATTGCAGACTGACCCCAAAGGCATTGCAGAAACTCTAAACAATCACTTTTCAAGCATCGGTAAGAGCCTTGCAAAGGCCTTTCGTGGTTTAAAACCGACTCAGTACGATGCAGTTCCTACCTTATCGTTCTCTCTCAAGTATGTGACGTCAGCCTTTGTTGAAAAGCAGCTGCGCCTAATGAAAACCAATAAAGCGGTAGGACTAGACAACATCAGTGCACGTTTACTCCGTGATGCAGCAAATGTACTTGCTTCACCTCTGAGGGATATCATAAACCTCTCTTTTGAGAAGGGTCAATTCTCATCATCTTGGAAATGTGCGAAAGTGACTGCTCTTTTCAAAGAAGGTGATAAGTCCGATAAAGATAACTATCGTCCCATTTCTATCCTGCCCACGGTCAGTAAAGTAATTGAGAGAGCTGTTCATTCTCAACTTTACGGCTACCTCGACTCCAACAATCTGCTTGCTGTGAACCAGTTTGGCTTTAGACGTGCAAGATCTACCGCTTTAGCTTTAACGCAGTTTACCGATGAAGTGCTAAGTAATATGGATAAAGGTTTAGTAAATGGTGTAGCTTTTATTGATCTGAAGAAAGCCTTCGACACCGTTGACCATGTCATTTTACTCGGGAAGCTCAAATCTCTAGGATTACGCAGCAAGAATCTTGAGTGGTTCCATTCCTACTTATCCTCTCGTTACCAGAAGACTGTGATTGGTCAAGCCTCTTCTCCTGCGCGGAAGGTTTCCGTTGGTGTTCCTCAGGGGTCTATTCTCGGTCCATTACTATTTGCCATTTACATCAACGATCTACCCAAGGTCCTTCGGAACACTACGGTCACCTTATTCGCTGATGACACTGCTATCTACTGCTCTTCTCAATCAGCCCGTGACCTACAGACCATGTTGAATCAGGATCTGGACAGGCTAGCTCAGTGGCTCTACGAGCATAAACTTACACTAAATATCTCGAAGTCTAAATTCATGCTCATTGACGGTCCAAGGAAACTTAACACCTTAGAAGAATTCACATTAATAATCAAGGAGAAGGAGTTAGACAGAGTCAATTCGTTCAAGTATCTGGGCGTAATTATCAATGAGAATCTGACTTGGACTGATCACGTGGATTACATTAAGACCAAAGTGTCTCAGAGGCTTGGCGTTTTACAGAGAATAAAACATCTTATGCCAAGAAATACAAGGGAACTCTTTGTAAAAGCCATGGTGCTGCCAATCCTTGATTATGCTGATGTGACTTGGGGGGATAAATCCAACACCACTCTGATGAACAAGATCCAATTACTCCAGAATAAAGCAGCTAAATTAATTTTAGATATGCCAAAGCATTCATCAGCAACAGAAGCTACTTGGTTGGGATACATTGGAAAAAAGACGAAGATCTCATCGTCTATTTTTGGTTTTTAAGTCCTTGAATGGACTAATTGATTGGAATTTTAATTTTAATCATTTTAAAGACATGCATGATTATAACACTCGTTTTAATAACAACATTTGTAAACCACAATCAAAGCGTACATGGGGTCAGCATCGGTTTGTTTGTCATGCAGTAGATGACTGGAACGCTCTCCCAGACGGCATTAGGGACATTTCCGATTTTTCAGTTTTTAGACGTCTTGTTAAAAATATGTAGTCTCTTCTATTGATTATGCCCTTTTATCCTTTTCTTGATAACCATATTTATATTTTCTGTTATCCTTACGTTAGATTTATGCAGGGCCTCACTGAAAACCACACTTTGTGACGTGGGCTCCCTGTCAAAAGATCTTACTTATTATTATTATATAATATTAAAAACAGTCTAGATTTTCCCATCTAGACCGGCATCTAGACCGGTCTAGAAAAAAAAATGTACAAAGAATATAAAAAATTGGCATGTAAGACACAGCCATATAATAAACATCTTGTTAACCGAGCTAGGTCGGTCTGTATGGATAAATCTTGACCTCGGTCGCTGGTACAGACCTCACTGCGTTCGGTCTGTAGTGGCGACCTCGGTCAAGATTCTCCCATACAGACCTCCCGCTCGGTTAATAAAAACTAAGTATTTTTAGTAAACACAACACGTTTATTTTGTCCATATTGAATTATTACACCACCTGTCTTCCCGCGAATCGGGTTTCATATTTCTGCAAATTGATACATCACGTGATCATAAGATATTACTACAGTATTTTTACGAGTTGTGCGCGTTATTTGCACTCTGCGAAGCACGATTGGATAATAAATCGGCATTGTTCCTTTAGTTTTGTAATATCTCGCCTGGTTATATGGTGATTTATAAATGGAAGGGATTTCAATCGAGGTAACGACAATAGCGGTAATGTAAGATTGTGATGTAAGTTCGGGAACCGTGAACAATGCCTTATTCGTTTAGTTGTTATTGTTCTCTGTTGTGTATGACCGGGAATGACTTCACTCAATTTCCCAGAATGTACTTTGTACTCCTAGGTATCACGTAGCTACTTAGTTAAATATAGCGATCCTGGATGCGCTCGTGTCGGTTGATGCTGTGGTTAGGCCTGGAGTTTAAGCGGAGTGATTCTTAGAATAAAGGAGCTGATTAATTGGGAAACGTGTTGGTGCATTTTCGACAGTAAGATCCTACAAGGTCTGTTGCATTTCGAGATGTACTTGAAACACAATGATCGGTTTAAGAACTTCACAATCACGAATGATTTACATAGACAATTGAACTCATTCCAAAGGCATATTTTCTTCTCATTTTCATGCGGAAAAAGCCGTTGATAAAATGTGGTGGGCCCTTAAGTACGTTTTCATCACGTCTTTCGTAATTATCTTGCCTGATTTCATTCCATCAACCTTGCTTCTAATCCTCTTGGACATATCATGGAATTTCCCCTTTGCGACGAGCTAAAATTAATTCTGAATTCGGCTCAAGGCCCGATGATCTCTCCATTTATTTAGAAACCACATGGAAATTAACGTTCGTTTCGCCACGCGCAGGGATCTTTAGCAAAACAATGAACGCAATCGGCGGAATACGAGATCCCCGCGCACCTAGATGCGTTGTTATGTTATGCACTGATATGCTGGAGCACAGGCAGCTCAAGCTCACTTCTAGAAAAGCAGACGTGACTCTTACCGTGTTGCGCAGCGTTTTATATTTATAAAGGTTTGTATGGGATGTTATCGGTTTGCATTAAAAGAGAGAAAAAAATGTCTTCTTTTGAAATAAAATGGGCCTACCTTATTGCCTTGTTATTTTCTTTGTTGATTCCAAGCGTCTCAACCGATGTCTGATTGGTTGACTAGATATCCGCATCTAAAGTTAGAGTAGCGTAAAATATGCGAGAATTGTTGCGTGAATGGACGCCACGTCAAAAATATTTCAAATATCAAAATTTCCTGACACAGTTTCGTTCGTCATTATCCCTGGTATGTTTTGGCGAAATCTCACGAAAATCGGTCAAGTCCCAAAAAATTCGCTCAGAATGGATGTATATCTCTCAAAATGAAATGCAAGATTTTAGCTCCTAAAGGTTTGTAAACAAGAAGCGCCTCCTCCTGAAACAGCAAACCAATGGGAACGTGGGACCTCCTGGTGTCAATGACAATGGATCAAGATTTTCCTGGGAAAAGCATTGCATAGCACTCAGGTTTTTTTTATCTCGCTCTGATGAACGTTGAGTAATGGGCAAAGTTGGTAAAGGAAAACCCGCAGCGAAAAAGGTAAAGCTGGAAAAACTTCTGAAAAGCGAAACAGCGAATCGACAGACAGTTTAAGAAATACTCTTATCGCTGAATGAGTTCCCTCGGGTAAGTTTATTCATGATTTCATATGATTCAAGACGATTGCCTATGTTTTTGTACCAAGGCTGGTTTGCGCCTATTGAAAGGAAACTTTGTTTCTAACCTTATGTACGACAGGTGTAGATTTAATGGCGACTTCTTTGTTCACAATTTGGATGCCAGAGTGAAGAGGAGTGCCAGGACTGTTTTTTTCCTGGCAAAATGGCGCCATTTCTCTCTTCTTTGTGCCTGTTTTTTTTTTTTTCTTTGCTCAAGGACTCCTCTCTAATTTTGATCTATGTTTTTTATCCATGAGAAAAGACTTTCCACTGGCAGAGAACTTCCACGCGTGAATGTTATCAAGGGCGCGATGTAAAGAAAATATGCAAATAGCATGAAATGGCCGTGATATACACCTAGGGGGTTCGCCCATTTGCGAGATTGTGACACCTTCCTTATTTATTAACTTTAATTTGAAAATACGTTTTCCCAAATAAGTCGGACGCTGTTTGAGATTTTTATATTTTTGTTTTGTAAACGTTAGGTAAAATGGCTAACTTCAATCTAGTCTAATAAAAGGAAAAACGATTTTTTTCGGCCTCTGAAGGTGGGAATTAACCTTCAGTGCTTTCTTACATATTTAGACTTTCCCTTAAACAATCATATGGCAAAACATGCTGCTGTATTCGGCGAGCGGGCAACAACTACGCAATTGTATCCCGGTCGGGATACATTTGAATTTGATTAGGGGTACGTGAGCAAGAATCAACCAATCATAGTACTCGTTGTGTTGAGTGAAAGTCTAGGTATATAACAATTAGCATTGAACTTCAACCGCACAGAAAACAACGTCAATCACTATTCTTGCGATTTATTATGACAAAACTTAGCAAAGCCCTACTTTCACTATTTTCGGTCTTTCATTTGGCACTATCATTACTGTTATTAATCAAGTAATTAAGAATGATTTTGGATGTGAGCCACACTACCTAAACGTCGTTCGTATGTAGAGTACAAATTGATGTATCCTTTTCCTGTAGAGACACCAACATGGTCGCCAATTAATTGTTTTGCCGTGAACCAATTGCTGGCCGTAACATTATATGAAAACGATCCACGAGTCGCATTTTTAATCTCTTTTGAGGCCTTCCTAAACGCACAGCCAAAGCCAACAAGCAGATGATTTGATGTTCGTATTCTGTGATGACAAGTTTCACGAGACAAGCTCAATTAATCCACAAAGAATGGAATATTACTATCGGCTGGCAAATTATCCAAGCATGAGTGGTGCTTTGGTTTATTGCAGGGCTTGAAGCTGCCAGGTTTGTACTCCCCAAAACCACTTGCCATTCCTTGTTTTATCCAGGACTGAGCATGTTTAAGAATTTCTCTTCCATAACGACCCCTTATATACAAAGCAGGATTGCAAGCCCTGTTTACCCAGTTGCCTCTTATATTCGCTTTGGTGAACGATGCAATGCTCCGTAGCTCTGGTGGAAGGTGCTGCCAATTAATCATATCCCCCATCCCCCAGAGTTCGAAGTAAAATCCACGGAAATTGATGTACATGAAACCATTAATTAACTTTCCCGTTCCCTTGTCAAAATCTGGCGCTTTATATCCGGAAAATGAGATTCCTTTACTTCGAAAATACTGTTTTGTTTCTTCCTTGTTAAATATTTCAATTTGTGATGACAACGTGATGAGATCTCCGTCGGCATCATACGGGACAAGGCCATTGAACTTTACACCACCAACAATAGAACCAGAGTCAAGTTCAAATGAAATATTTCTTTCATCACAGAACTTCTGAAGAACTGTCAACACATGTGCATACTCTTCCAAGCAACAGATGGGGAGTAGTTCGTGTGTTGCTTTGCACGTGACACCAATTTCGTCGCAAGAGAATGAATGTTTGACCCCCTGGGGCAACAGTACCCGATTAATGCCCCTCTTTTTCGCCAAAGGTGTCCAAACGTCCTTTTTAGTGCTCTTGGAATACGAAGTGTAATCTGATGCGAAATACATAGAATCTGGGCAGGTCATAACTTGGTGGCCATCCTCTCTAATGCGCAAGAACCAGTCTTCAAGTATCACTTCGTTTGGAAGACTTTCGTCAAGCTTAAACAATTCTGCTTTAGCTAAAAAAGGTCCCTGCAGATAATCACAAAACATACACGCATTTTGTGAATGAAAGTAACCTTCTTGATATTCTAGAATATAGTTTAGTAGTTTGGTTTGCACGCATCCAGCTTTCCAGTGACCTGAAATATTCCGAAATGCTCCCCCAGCAACTTTTACATTTGGTATCTGACTAACCACACGAATTTGTCGCTCTATTTGAGTGAGCCATGAGAAGTGAACCACATCACGTGCTACCAGTACATACGAAGTGGAGGCCTTACCTTTGAGTGTGTTCCAAACTGTTGCTTCTGTTGTATCATCGACTTTAACCACGTCAATGTTTTCGTACTTTTGGGCCATTTCCACGATATCGTTATTACGAGTTGCTACATGAACTTGATCTGTTGGGTAGGTATCATTGATACCTTTTAATACATTGCGAATGTGTTTCTCATCTTCCTGAGGATATGCAACGGTATTTATTAAAATACTTATTACAGCTCTCAGGGGTTTGGCATTGGTACAGTTGGTGAGAAACCAGCCTTTGGCATAGAACGGGTAACCAATTTTGTTTCCTCTATATTCTTCTGGACACACATCCAAACTTTTGCTGTTCGTGTCACTATTTGTAGTTGGTGGTTCTGATTTAGCATCGAGGCGTTTTGCAAGTTCTCCCACTTTGTTTACAAGTTCTGGTGAGGATATACTTTTATGATCTAAGAGGAATTTCAGTTGGGAGTGGATTTCGTGAAGCTCCTTTCCAAAGGAATCCCTCAGCCAGGTTGATTCAGTTGTTTTTACATTTGCCTTAGTATTTTCACTCTTTTTTGTTGTAGTCCCTCTCTCCTTTGTTATGTTATTACATAAACACGTCCTTATTTCCTCCTGGTTTTTCACTGCTTTAAATGGGGGTTGTAAAAATCTGAAGAGGTAACACGTTTAGTGTTAATAGTGGAAATAACGGGGTGTGGCTGATAGTGGGTATTTGAGCATTGCTATCATGTAAAGCATTATTAAAGTGCCCCTGAGACGAAAATTAACCATTTCATTTTGGCCTAAATTGTTTACACAATGTTTAATTGGGTCAAGACCCTTTTTGCTATTCGAAACTCAAAACAAACCTTTGATGACGAATTTTTACCGCTTCAAATTGCTGAAAACATGTTCCAGCCGAGCCCGCAATTGTACAGCAGAAAAGGCTCAACAAACTTATGCTTTGCTTTGTGACAACTCTCTTTGTTCGCTGCACAGAGAGTCACACATATCACTTTTTTGAGAACTGTTTCGTTTTCAGTCGTGAAACGTCGACTTTGTCTGACGATGAATTGTCCCAGAAATCATCTGAAGCTTCTGTGGATAGTTTTGCGCCGAGAAACGATGAATTTTTGCCATGCGAATAAAGATAAACACAGAACGGCACGGACTCCCCAAGTGGCTTTTGTGGTCGCATCGCTTTATCGCCCACGAACTGTATTTTTGCTTGTCGTGAGGGATTTTCCTTTTTTGTAAGAAATGATCGGGTGATTAGTAAAAATAGTTTTCGGCAATGGCTGATTGTGTATCCGAAGGCAGATATTGGGAATTTTTTAAAGCCATCAACGTGTTTGCCCACGATGCCAGAGTAATTTGCGTGTGTTTTACTATCAGTGCTTTGAGAGGTTCAAAGTGAACTCTGTTGTTGAGTTGCACTTTGGCCTCTTTTGTTTTTTCTGTCTTATTCATGATGACTATTGTTGTGTTGCTTCGGTGAGGTTTAAAGCAGAGTTTGTTTCAACTCATAGAGAGCCGTGACCTCACTGTGTTACAAAGTATTTTTTGGCTTAGATGCAGTCTGCAAGTAGCGTTAATGACAATTTTCCAAGTAGCTCTGAAGGGCGATAGAAGACTGAACCAGTGGCATTCAGTTTGATATGAAACAGCAGTGGTTCTTTGTTTTGTCCGTGAAACGTAGGCGCTTTTGTCTTGCGAATAAATCTCGCAAAAGTTGGCCTGATTTTACATTCGTTCGTCACGGGTGTTGGGACCCTTTGATAGTACGCTGACTTGGCTGTCGGATGGTTGATAGTTTGAGAGGTTTGTTTAGAAATTTTCATTTTCTCGGTTTTTTGGTTGCAAGCCTACATTTTAAAATGTTTCCACGCTCTGTGTCTTAGGCTGTTTGTTCTGCTTTCGCTGATATTAAAGCCAGCTTTTTTTAGAGTCAGAGCACGCAATTATATTTTTCACCTCTTTTGTATAAAAGTGAGCCCTTTGAGGTCAGAAATCTCAATCCTCAGTTCAGCTATTTTATCATTCTTATTTATAATGTTCACCGAGTATTTCCCTTGTGTAAGTATTCTGCCAGAGAGTTGTTAAAGGCGGATATTGATCAGCTCAAATGTAAAGGTGACAAAACCCGTGGAGGTTCGTAGCCTTCGCTTTCGTCGAGATCGCACTGAGGACGGTTTTTCTTGTCCCTTCTCTTGAACGGTAAGCACTGAACCCGACAGAATTCCTCGCCTAGATCCTTCAGAGTACACAGATCTCTCGAAACAGTCCTCCGAGAGGTGTTCGGAGTAGATCACAAATATTTCTGCAGGATTGAAGTTTACTCGCATCCGTTTTTCCCGCTCTGATCTATTTGCAAGGCTCCGATGCAGAGAAATACCTGCAGCATGGTCTGCACGATTACTTCAGCTTTGAATTACGCATCGATGCCTCGTCATTTTTGTTTAGTTTTTGTAAGAATAGAGTAAGGCACTCTGTTATGTTTGCTTGACATTTTGCCATGTGAGATTTTCGGGTTGAGCTTTTGACGTCACTTCCTCTGAGTCCTGCGATCAACTTCCAGAACATGATGAAAAAATTTTATTAGGGACTTTAAGAAGTCAGGACCGCAACGCCACGGAAGACGTCGATTAAAAAATGAGTTTATACTTTTAGTTAGAATTTCGAAAATGGCTGCCTGTGTTTACCGTCTCATAGGGCGCCAGAACTCAAACTTAACATAACGCATAAAAGTAGCGTGGAGTTCCAAACGTAAATTAAAATAATATGCCGCCGCGGTTTCGCTTCGCAGACGACGCAAATTTTGGTGATTTCACGTTGTTGTTTTGCAAAGAACGGCTAAGAAATGTACAAAGTTTTAATACCCACGTGCTGGGCTATTGTTCTGCCAATTAGATCTGTTGTTTTTCCATGTTCTTGTTGCCGTAGCCGTCGGGGTTTGCTTAAAGTTCCTAATAGCGGACGCAAAATCGTGAACTTAACGGCCCGAAAAAAGATATTTCTGGTGCTCGGTCTAGACTGAAATTTGGCAGAGTTGGTGAAGGAGACAGTGAACACGAAAATAAAAAAAAAAAAACGTATGAAAATTTTGATCTCAGGGGCACTTTAAGAACTTGGCTAAAACTTTTGGACTAGAACAGGCAGGCATCAGAAAAATCTTTCAATACTGATTAATATTTCACCACAATTACATTTTGATTTGGAATTTGGTACAAGTGTGACATAGGTGTAGCCACGGCTTCCACCAAGCAATCAAGGATTTCTTTATTCTAAAACTCACCTGGGCTTTGGTGGAGTGAATACACGAAGCGATAAGAGTAACAAGCTAAAAAGGATCGCTGCAATGAACCAATAAATATACCTCCTGGGTGATGTGGACGCCATTAGCCCTTGAAATCAATGCTGTGGAAGTAACGATAGAAAGATATGTCGGAATGTGTGGATATTGGTAACAATCTAATGTACTATGGTGAGTTTCGTTTTGTTAAACTTCCTGTTATCTATAGCCTGTTCCATGTTCTCAGGCAGTGGAAAGTAATGAAAAAGTGGATTTGCAAAAAAATGGCGTACACGATATGCGGAGGCCCGAATTAAAATACAAAAAAGACAGACTCGTTTCCCCAATTCTTCTCCATCACCAAAAGTGTAGATTGCACATGCAGCCTGCCAAATAATAGTAACAGCAACTACCGAAAGGGAAAAGTGAAAAATCTGCATGGAGTACTTTGCGAATTCTCCTCTACGTTCGTGAATAAATCAGTGCGTCGTTAAAGGGAAAGTACGGTCTAGAAAAAGTTTACCTGTATCAAAAGTTCCTTGCTTGCATTGTCCGAACTGGATTCATTTGAGCTAAAAGCGTTTTAGTCGCGAACAATTCCGTTTCAAAAATCGGCATTTTTAAATTGAGATCCGCCATCTTTGTTACGACGAAACTATGACGTAGCAATAGTCAAGCATGCTAAATTACATCGCTGCTGAAGTGGACGTAAACAAGGAAAACAGCGGCGAGGAGAGCGCTATTTAATGAATTCTCGACCTGGATTTTAATCCAGCCGAGAGGGTGTAATACATCCATTTATGTTTCAAACGAAACATGGCTCGTCTTCAGGGAAAGGAGGTACCTTTGTCGAGGAGAAAGAGAGAGAAAGTCAGGAAAATAAGTTTCAAAAAGAAACGTCAGCACGCTCAGTCGCTCACGTCTTGGAAATCGCGAGTGGTTATCTTGCGGTAACTGTCCAGAGAAACCTACGGAAAATGAGAAAGTATGCTCCTAATAATTGAATGTACTAGGAAACCCACCGTCACAAGTTGAAAGGTAAAGGTTTTTTCCTCAAACAAATCTAAGCTGTGGAGTGATAGTTGTTTTGCTAAAGAAGACCGCAGTGCCCGCGACGGATTCATTTCACACTGCTACTCGGAATGAGACGAATTATTTTTGCAGTGACAGGAACCCAGCTTCGGTGTATAACTAAACACGAGCCATGTGGAACCAAAATCAGCCCCCAGTTGGTATGCAACAAGTTAGAAATGATAGACTTGAAGATCATTCTTCGTAAATACCAACAAAATTGATTAGAAACAAGTTAGTTACCAAAATTAACGCAGACAAAAGGCAGAAGTTAATTGTTACGAATTAAATTTTGTTTGTTTCAGCATTCACCTTTAATTTGGAATGGTCTTATTATCTTTATTGCTTAGAATTAGCCTCAACGCAGTATTTTTCATTGTGAAGTGTTTGAAACATAGCGACTTGTGAGAGGTAGAGCTGTGTTATTTTCCACACGCGTTAGAAAGTCGCCTCTGTCATACAGTCAGTGTTAACATTAGAAATTACATAAATATTACTGAAGCTAAAATGAAACTTTCGATTTAATTTTGAAAGCATAAGCACTGCATAATTCCGTCAAGCAGTTGGTTAGAAGACTTAAAATATTTTCATATTATTTTTATCGTGTCCAATCGATATGATAGAGTGAAATATGGGCGCCTACCTAACGAAGGATAATTTGTATTTGTCGCAAACGTGTCTGTCTTGATTATTTGCAGGCAATGTCATTTAGTTTTTGTTCGTAGGAGAATGCGACTGGTTGGGTAAAGAAAATTTACTCGGTGGACTCCACCTCGGAGACCCAGGGGCTGTGGGTCGATTTCAAGTTAGGGCATGAAGAGCCCCTGGGGACATTGTCTTACAAGACTAGTTCCAAACGATCGCAGTCGTTCTGCCATCTGATTGGTGCCAGAAAATCTTTGTGTTTTTCTGCCCAATCAGAGGGAAGTGTTCTTTAAAGTCCTTTCGTTTGTTTTAACACGGACATATACTAGTAGCTCAGTTGCTCACTATGTTTGTTTGGACCGTGCGACGGAGATTTGCTTGAGGTGAAAAGTTTCAGTCTCAGCACACAATGTAATAGAAATCGATCAGATTGTCCGCAAAAATCTTACCGGAAATTATACTGAATACTTTCGCAGGTATCACTTGAGAACGTGTTATAAAGTTTGCGAGGTTTGTATACAACACGATGGTTGCAGTCATTGATACGTCGCTTTAAACGTTAAACGAGAACTAAGCTGAAATCTTTCTAGATTTTTTGCATAATTTGCTGTGACTGAAACTTTGCCAATCCGTGAAGTTACTTCGTCGCACGGGCCACGCAGGTATGTCGAGCAACTGGTACTTGCGCAACTTTCTGTGCGTGCCAAGATCAAATATCATCTTCGCTTGAAAAAAAAAGAAAAGCTAAGCGTGGAAACTTTTGCTTATTAGATGTGGATAGATGACCCTGTACTACTAAGCTGAGGGTTCGAGTCCCGGCCGGACCAACACTCAAGGTCTTAAAATAATTGAGAAGAATATGCTACCTTTTTATAACATCAAGAAATGGTTAGATATTCTAGTCTTCTCGGATTAGGGACGAATAAATGGAGGTCCCGTCTCCTGCAGGGTTAGGGGTAGGAGACGTTAATTTCCCATGCATGAGATTACTGTGTGATGGATGTCCTCCCCTGGGGTGGGATGGGTGGTTTTGTTGGATCTTAAACCTCGCAGGGGACCCATTTCCTATTGTTTCTGCTCCAGTACTTGGTACAAATCCTTAAATAAAAAATAGATAGTAAATAAGTTGATAAAACTTATTATCACACAGATGCACCTGACGTAGATTTTTAGCTTTGGGTTCAAAATGTGATTGTCATATTTTCATAATTACACATTGATTTAAGAATGATAAAGTCATGTACTATTTTAGAGAATTCTTATAGTGTGTGTGGCTGTTTTTCCTTTTTGTGATAGGTTTGGATAGTGTTTGACTATGATGGAGGTTGTTCAGGGGGAGGGGGAGGGGGTGGAGGAGGAAATGGCGAACCTTCAAAACCTCTGAGTGTTGGATCAATAATGCTTATTTTGTAAGTAATAACCCACTATGTTGAAGATTTGTCCCCATTTAGGGTGGAAACATGTAAACGATAGCCTCCATTTAGTGCAAAAATATGCCCGGATATTTTCAGTGGACACGATCTGTTCCAAGAGGCCGGATGAAAACTGTGAGCTACAAGCTCCAAGGACAAATAAATGTGCATATTTCACACCAAATGGTGGCTACAGAAAATTAATTAATTACATGTAATTGAAAAAATAATCATTAAATTACAATCAGAATTGTTTTTGAATGTCTTTAGATTCTTTCCTGGATTGTTTTTGTATTGTGTGGTTGGAGTACTGGTAAATAAAGGAGCAGGGAAAACAGGAAAGGAAATGATCCCCAATTCCAAATTTTGGTCAGATCTACCAGGATTAATTGCGGTAAGAGCTGTTTTGGTCCTTGATATGAAAAATATTGCTAAGAATGTAGTGTGGTGTGAAGAATCTTTGGGAGTCTTTTTATGAAATGGTAATTTTTGTGTTCTGAGGAGCAAATTTTTGTGGTTCTTAAGATGGGTGAAATCTTGTTTGAGAAGGAAAATTTTGTGTTCAGGCCTCTGAAAGTAGACTTGTCTATCATCTTGGTAGTGAGGGAATTTCTTACTTTACAAGAAGAGGAAGAAGCAGATGATAACCAAAGAGGGAAAATCTTTTCCAATTTTTTGGACATGGATTTTGTTTTTAAAATACGGCCTTGGGCTGTCAATTCATGCTCTCTTGGACTCGTTTTCTTGTATGATCTAAGGGTATAATTTATTCTCTGGAAATGATATCAGTTAATCTATGTAGTGTAAGTCATTGACTCAGGGAAGGACCCAATGATTCTAACTTTATAAAAGGATTTATTATTTTCTCTCACCACGTACACTGCTCCTAATGCTCTTTCTTTTGTTTGTTTCTCTAATATTTACACCGAGAGGGGCGTACTACCCTTTCACTTGCAATCTTCTTTTCTGTTTGTGAACCTCCCTTCGTGGTTTTGCTTTGTGTAGCCCCACACTTTAGCTAGAAGAAAGATTTTTAATCCGTAATTTTATTTTTCAGGATGGGTTTTCCTTTGCCCTTGCTAAGATCACTTGTTCTGAGATGTCCACCTCGCGACAGAGTTACGATTCCATGTAATCCAACCCAATACTTTAGGTCTTGAAGTGTAAAAATTCGCTATTTTTCTAGTGGGTTTTTCACGATATGTAGCTAGAAAGGACTTAGTAACTCCAGAAGTGATTCAGTAAAAAAATGGCTCAACCAGTAATTAAGATGAAGGCACATGAGAATTAATTAAGAATGAAAGGGGTAAAAGTGGCCAGTTCCCTCTGTAATTGTTACACTTTGCAGACTTGATATTACAGTACGTAAATCATTCTAACGAAGCATGAAAGTTGGACGCGACCGAAATAGGGGAAGGCGAGGAGTGGTGATCTTAGAGGGGAGGGGGGCAGGGGGGTTTAGGGTGGGGTACTTTGCGTCAGCGATATAAAAAATTTCTTCTCAACCAAGTTCCTTTTGGGTTCACTTCCTCATCACGTGTTGCGCTTGCTGTGTGAGCTTGTATTCGCTTTGCTCGTGTTAAGAAAAAGGGGGATAAGTGAACAGTATGGAAACTTTATAGTTTCGATAGAGTGAACACCTCATAGAATTAGCACTAAGCTTTTGTAAGTCAGGACGTTTTTTTAATAGTTCTCAATCATTAGTTAGAAAGACGACTTTCCTTCCTAGTTGTAGCCGTTGATAAAACAGGCCTGATGATCTTATTTAGCTTGACCCTTCAACTCCTAAGATTTAATTGTTAATTTTAGCCTCTAACTTTTCCTAACATTTCCTTTTAAATTACTTGGAAGAATTCGGTGTAAGATCGAGACAACCTTCTAACTGATAAGTTTAAGTATTCTCATTACCTATTAGCTGGATAGTGTATGGATGTTGTAGGGAGAAATGAGATGTAAATCTCTTCTGGGAGTAAAAGGACTGTTTCCCCGGTCTCGGTTGTATCTAAATCTAAATATCTAATTTGCAAAGGGCAATACAGCCCATCTTCAGCAGATATACCCACCCATCCCATCCCAGGGGAGGACATCCACCACACAGTAATCTCGTGCGTGGAAAATTAACGTCTCCTACCCCTAAGCCTGGAGGAAGACCTGCGGTACTTATCCGAGAAGACTAGGATATCTATTAATTTCTTGATATTATAGAAAGGTAGCACATTCTCCTAAGTTATTTTAAGATGCATTCACTGATGTATGTATAGCGTACACTAATCCTTACATAGGTATTCAAGAGGAATCTATGTCAATGGGTTACAATAAAATCCAAATATATCGCTACATTTCGAGTCTCATTTGCGACTTTCTTGGTCAGTTTAAAGTTCGATCGCGTTGATTTGCTGCATTAGTGAATCCCTACTTCTACTTAGGTTTTGCTCTGATTTAAATTGCAAATGCTAGAGCAATTCGGTCTTCGGAGAGATGAATGCCAAAAAACCAAACGAACGCTAATGTAAAACACGTTTGAGCAATCGTAAACAAACAATATCGAGGACCTAAATCTACAAACCGTCAACAGCACGACTTAATGATTTAAGAGCCACTGACCATAAATATCGAGAATCTGCGGACAATTGCAAAATTTCGTAATTCATTTTACTTTTTCTAAAGGACTTTTTAATGAACCTCTTTCGAAAATTATATCATAAAGTTCTATCGCGCTTTTTTTATCCGTAAAATCGAAAAGTTCAAAATACGCCTAAATGGCCGTTGTCCCCCTCGTAAAGCAATGAAAAATTATGCAACTTCTTAGGCTACAACGCGATGCAACCCCGCTTTTAAATTTTGTCTGCCAGCAAATGGTCCTTTCGTCTCTTGGAAAGTAATAATATCTTGTTATGTTGGTACCGTAAAGTCTGAATAGTGACCCGTTGAAATAAAATACTTCGCGTCTCTTTCGCGGAGGTAAAATAAAGGTCAACTTTAATAAATTGTAATAAATAAATTGTAATAGAAAAAGAATTTTTTTAATTTAAAAAAAAAACTATTTTTATTTTTTTTTAATTAGAGGGGGCATCCCTTGTATGGTGCGTCAGCGCTTTTGGTTGTCTCCTTCTCCACAATTTTTCCTTTTGTGGTTTTTATTAACCTTAATTGTAATTAATACTAATTGTTTGTGTATTCTTTTGGTGTGAATTTGTAATAAATAAATAAATTTTAATAAATAAACTTAAGTGGCCGATGAAGAGGTCTGCCATATATACTTGCAGATCATAATATATATCATCTTAAAGCTTTATCCTTTTATTTCAATTCCTCCAATTCTCTATCTTGGCCCGCCATAAGCGGCACGTCCTGGTTTAGAAGAGTTTGGGCTATTTTGTCAAAAATGCAATGCGAACCGCTGAACTGCTGTCATGACCCATTTTAAGGCTTTTAAAAAGGTCTTGTATGATATATTTACAAACGAAAATATACATCATCTTAAAGCTTTATCCATTTAGTTTAATTCCTCAAAGTTTTTTTCTTGGCCCGCAATAGGCGGCGCGTCCAGCTTTAAAAGAATTCTGGCTAAAAGATGACAAAAAATGTAATGCGATCCGTTGAACGGCTGTCACGCAAGAGGTCAAGGCCAATCTTTCTTAATATAGCCTCCTGCGCAGACGTTCTTAGGCATCGTCACGCAATCATTCCTCCCCCACTGTATTTGTCTCAATGACTTTTGCTGTTACTCCCACTGCATGTCAGTGCGAATGTCACTCTCACTCTCATTGTCCAGTCACTGCTATTGTCTCCCTCCATGTCTCTATACTGTTACTCTAACTATCACTTTCGATGTAACTGTCATTGCTAAACTCAATGTCACTGTCACTGGCATTGTCTCTATCAGTGTTGCTGTCACTTTCAATGTAACTGTCATTGCTAAACTCAATGTCACTGTCACTGGCATTGTCTCTATCAGTGTTGCTGTCACTTTCAATGCAACTGTCATTGCTAAACTCAATGTCATTGTCACTGGCATGGTCTCTATCAGTGTTGCTGTCACTTTCAATGCCACTCTCACTGTTACTCTTTCTTATTTTCTTATTTCACCTGTCATGATGTGTGAACGGTGCCATTGAATTTCATGTAAATGACGAAAAGGCATTTGTAAAGCATACAAAGCAATGTATTTGGTCATTTTGAGTTGTTTGTTCTAGGCATTCCTTCTTTTACATATACCTATTTTGAAGCTGCGTGGAGGATTCCTTGGAAGATTCCTTGGAAGACAAATCTGCAATTTTCATAATGCAAAGTAAGAGGTCGGAGGATGCTGCTGTTGTTAAAGATATTATTCTAACCTCTTGCGTGACAACCGTTCAACGAATCCCACTACATTTTTTGTCATTTCAGCCCGAACTCTTTTCAAGCTAGAAGCCCCGCCTATGGCGGTCCACGAAAGAAACTTAAAGGAATTAAGCTACAAGGAAAAAGCTTAAAGAAGACCTTTTTAAAGGCCTTTAAATGGGTCGTGACAGCTGTTCAGGGGTTCACATTGCATTTTTGAAAAAATAGCCCAAACTCCTTTTAAACCTGGGCGTGCCGCTTATGGCGGGCCAAGATAGAGTTGGAGGAATTAAAACAAAAGGATAAACCGCCTCCCGGTTAGCTCAAATGGTTAGAGCGCCGGATTGTGTTGTGCGGGAGGTCGAGGGTTCGAGCCCCGGCCGGACAAATACTCATGGTCTTAAAATAACTGAGGAGAATTTGCTACCTTTCTATAATATCAAGAAATGGATAGATATTCTAGTCTTCTCGGATAAGGACGAATGAATGGAGGTCCCGTCTTCTGCAGGGTTAGGGGTAGGAGACGTTAATTTCCCACGCACAAGATTACTGTGGGATGGATGTCCTCCCCTGGGGTGGGATGGGTGTCCTCCCCTGGGGTGGGATGTGTGGGAGGAAAGGTAAGGTCGTTACATGGACTAAAGCGGCTGCCAGAGACGCCTGATAGTGCTGACGTCCGATCTCAACCTTAATAACATTGTAAACCTTAGTAATTCAGCCTAAGGTATCGAATAAACCATTCAAACCATGAAACCATTGACGATAAAGCTTTAAGATGATGCATATTAGGATTTGTAAGTATGCATAGCAGACCTCTTCATCCGGGCCACTGAAGTTGACCTTTATTTTACCTCCGTGAAAAAGACGCGAAGTACTTTATTTCAACGGGACACCAGTCAGACTTAAACGTAAAAAGATAACAAGATGTTATTATTTTTCAAGAGTTAAAAGGACCATCTACTGGCACACAAAATTTAAAAGCGGGATTGCATCGCGTTGTAGCGTACAAAGTTGCCGAAGTTGCATAATTTTTCATTGCTTTGGGAGGGGGGGGGGGGTGACAACGGCCATTTAGGCGTATTTTGAACTTTTCGATTTAACGGAGAAAAAAAAAACGCGATAGAACTTTTTGATATAATTTTCGAAAAAGGTTCATTAAAAGGGTCCTTAAGAAAAAATAAAATGAACTACCAAATTTTGCAACTGTCGGCGGATTCTCGATATTTACGGTCAGTGGCTCTTAAGTATGTACCACCACGCAGGTAAATAGTGCTTTTCGTGAGCGCTGATTGGCTGGTTCGGAAGTGATAAGCAAGTAATATTAACCCCCGGGCAGCTGAAGAGACAAAATCGTTAAATACTTTCATCACTGGCATACAACCAGGATGTCATTGACAAAGACGAGGAATGGGGGAACGATCGAACGGGAAACGACTGTACAAAAAAGAGTAACAGAGTCTGAGCAGCAGTTTTGATCATTTCTTCGAACTTATCGTTTGTGCAAACACCATACGCAGTAAATGAGATTTTTATCGGTAGGTTGTATGTGTAGGTGAAGGTCGTATTAATTCTTATCTAATTACAGAATTTTTTATGCGGCGTGAATTGATATTCAAACGCTTTGTAGTCTCTGACTAACTCTGTGGGACTTCAACAGTGCACTAAGACCTAATTTCTACAGCACCTGAACTCACAGGGGAGGGCTTAGAACCTACAGCACCTGAACTCACAGGGGAGGGCTTAGAACCTACAGCACCTGAACTCACAGGGAGGGCTTAGAACGCTCGGAGAAGTAGAAAGGCACGCACTTGGGTGGTTAAAAAAAATATTGGGATACGGTATACCCGAGGGGAAAAGTAAAGGGCTACGGAATATTTGAAAATAAAGATCTGCGATATAGAACTGAAATTATAAGGATACAAACTACATGCCGGAATTATCGGGATACGGAATATTTAGGCCACAAATTAACCGGATACGGGATACTCGGAGACTCCTCCAACCCCCCCCCCCCTTTCTATAATCAACGGGGCCTCTTAACTGATGGGGAAAAAATTTTATCGTTCATAGTTTTATGTTGTGTCGGCCTCTAATTTACGGTAAGCAGTTGCATAGTATGTCATGCTGTTTACTCCCTCATAGGGTGGGCCTGTGACCGCACAAGACGAAAGCATAATTCAAACGAATTCAAACGAATTCAACAGAGCCTCATCGAACAATACTTTAAGTGAAATAAATAGTTTTATTGTAACTCGAATAGCGAAGTCAGTTTCCTAAACTAAAAGTGCTAAAAGGATAAGATGGATCATCCTCGAAGATTGATAATTTTTATTGTCTTAGCTTGCGCCTGTTTTTGTACGAAACTCGACATCAATCAAATAAACTTAGGCGCGTAGATTCATGGGATACACGAATGATCCTCCTTTCTTGTGAAGCTGTTGGAGTAATCTTAGCGCAACCCACGAGAAGCTGGCGTAGCTGACGGTTCGGCGTTGAAGTGCGTCTGTGGGTTACCTCTTAAGGAAACGCACGGAAGGATACAATGAAAACAGGGTCAGTTAATCTTCAAAGAAAGGAATATTACCATCGCCAGGCATATTGTCTAAACATGAGTGATGCTTTGGTCTATTGCACGGCATGAAGCTGCCAGGTTTGTATTCCTCCCAACTGGTGCTAAGTTTTAGTTTTATCCAGGACTGGGAATGTTTAAGAACTTCTCTTCCATATCGACCCCTCGCATACCAACCAGGACTGAATGCCGTGTTTATCCAGTTACCTCTTATATTTGCTTTGGTGAACGATTCAGGGTTTCGTAGCCCCGGTGGGGGTTGGTGCAAATTCGTTAAATTCCACAAACCCCAGACTTCGAAGTAAAAACCACGGAAACCAATGTTCGTGTAACCATGAATTAACTTTTTCATTCCTTTGTCAAAATGTGGTGGTTTAAACCCGTAGAGGGAGATACCGTAACTCCGAAAATACTGTTTTGTCTCCTCTTTGCTAAATATTTCAATTTGTGTTGACAACATGACGAGGTCTCCGTCGGCGTCATACGGGAGAAGACCATTGAACTTCACACCACCAAGAACAGAACCAGATTCAAGTTCAAATGAAATATTTCGCCCATTACAAAACTTTTGAAGGATTACTAATGTATTCGCATACTCTTCCAGGCAACAAATTGGGAGTAGTTCGTGAGTTATCCTGCAAGAGACGCCAATTTCGTCACAAGAGAATGAAAATTTCACCCCCTGGGGCAACAGTACCCGATTAATACCCCACTTTCTTGCCAAAGGTGTCCAGACATCTTTTTTGGTGCTTTTGGAATACGAAGTGTAATCTGAAACGACATACATAGCATCGGGGCAGTTCATCATCCGATGGCCATCCTTTCTAATGCGCAAGAACCAGTCTTCAAATATCACTTCGTTTGGAAGACTTTCGTCAAGCTTAAACAAATCTGTTTTCGTAACAAAAGGTCCCTGCAGATAATCACAAAACATGCACGAATTTTGTGAGTGAAAGTAGCCCTCTTGATATTTTAGTACGTAGTTTACTAGCTTGGTTTGCATACATCCTGCTTTCCAATGACCAGAAATATTCCGAAATGCTCCCCCGGCAACTCGAACATTTGGTATCTGACTAACCACTCGAATTTGTCTCTCTATTTGAGTGAACCATGAAAAGTGAACCACATCACGTGCCGCCAGTAAATAAGGAGTAGAAGCTTTACCTTTCAGTGTGTTCCACACTCTTGCTCCATTATTTTCATCGACTTTTACCACGTCAAAGTTTTCGTACCTTTTTGCCATTTCCACGATATCGTTACTACGAGTTGCTACATAAACTTGAACTGTTGGGTAGGTATCATTGATACCTTTCAATACATTGTGAATGTGTTTCTCATCTTCCTGAGGATATGCAACGGTATTTATTAAAATACTTATTACAGCTCTCAGGGGTTTGGCATTGGTACAGTTGGTGAGAAACCAGCCGTTGGCATAGAACGGATAACCAAATTTACTTCCTCTGTACTCTTCAGGACACACATCCAAACTTTTGCTGTTTATTTCACTATTTAGAGTGGTAGTTTCTGATGTGCCGTCAAAGTGCTTTGCCAGTTCTCCAACTTTGTCAACAAGTTCTGGCGAGGGTATACTTTTATGATTTAGGAGATATAGCAGTTGGGAGTGGATTTCGTGAAGCTCCTTTCCAAAGGATTCTCTCAGCGAGGTTTTATTTTTCTCCCGTTCTATCATTGCTTCAAGTGGGGCCCCGATATATCTGAAGAGGTAATAAGTTTCCGTCTCACATGTTATCTTCTAGTTTTGGTATCATGGTGGACAAACGGGGTCTTTGGGTCCCTTTTCCCGAAAGTTCCTGTATAACTTAACGGGCCTCAAGCCATAACTTAGAATCAAAATTTAAATAATTGAGAAGTAGGTTCTGGCACCCTGTCTTGTCTCGCATTTTGTCCAGTTTATTTTGTTTCTCAAGCTCAAAGTTTTCTTTTATGATATTAACAACTTTTAACATCTTTACGGGCCCGTTAAGTTAACGGAACCTTCGAGAAACGGTTCCCACTGGGCATTTGAGCATTGCTACCGTGAAAATCCTCAACTAGAACTAAAACATTCGAACTGGAGCCTTGCCGTTACGAATTACCTAAATAATTTGGTTCCATCGGTTGAGAATTACGGTATTTATATTATACTCATGAAACAAAAGGGTTGATGATATAAGAATATCCGGCGACTAGAAGAAATCTTTCACGAGCCGTTCTTGATCATCGTAAGAAGATTTTTTGAAAATTTACAATATTATTGGCACAACCACTATTTTTGTACACCACACATGTTTACAATTTACAACTTAATTTCCGATCATTTTTTTGGGTATACTGACAGAAGTAAACTAAGTTTTTTTCGGTTTCTGTGTATTATATACCAAAACAATTATTTAGTATCTCAGTGTCGGTACCAAACCTCGCTGCTACGCGGCTCGGTAAGTGTCCACCACTATTCATCTTCCCTTCGGTTAATAATTCACAACAAGAGAATACACACTGTTCTAATCTCAAATTGTTAACAGTGTTTTAACTTATGAGGAAGTAATATTCTCCCATTCATATCAAAGCAATTTCTCATTAATTTACCACAATTACATTTCCCACTTGAAGTTGATGTACAAGTAGCCACGGCCGCTACTATTGAATTTTAATTCTTAAAGGGGCAAATTCCTCGATCAAACATACCTGGGTGAAGTGAACAACCGAAGTGATAGGATTATAAAGACACAAATGATTGTTACGACGGACCAAAAGAGGTACTTCCTTGTTAATCTTGCCGCCATTAACCTTTGTGGACTGAGAGCTATGGAAGTAATAACAGAAAGATAAGTTAGAGTGCTATTGGAACGCGTGTTGTGCTACTAATAATGGGGGCCTTAAGATCGAGGTTTTTAGACAATTAGAGACTTTAAGATGCCTGGACGGTTGACCTCGAGGACGACTGGGCCGAAACCCACGTTCTTGGCGGGAAACTTCAGTTCTACGTTAAGGAGCGGGTTGTCTGAACGGAGGAAAGCAGCGAACCTGAAGTTTCTAGCACTGTTCATAAATCATGGTATCTTTTAAAAAGACTCACGAAATGACTGTTATTGCTTACGCAGAAAAGCTACTGACCGACGAAGAGTTCCTGTTTCTGTACGAAGCTAATAAGTCAGTTAATTTAGAGCTGCCTTACTACGGGTACGAAGAATTTAACTTATGGCTGAACATTTATGGTGAATAGCAGTAATTTACGTGATACATGGAGTGAGCAAAATAATTCTGGAAACAGAAGCCAGAAAATTCAATTTCATTCAAGTTTAGTTGACATATTCGCCATTACTGCGAAGCACAGCAAACAAACACTCATTCGCGACGGTATTTTACACTTCAATTTTTTAACTTTTGTTTATCAAAACAAGAAATAACAGTGTGGACAGCCTTGTCAATTGAAAAAGAACGAATTTTAAAAGAAATGCTCGTCAAATGTGCTTACGTTCACTTGTGAAGTCCTTGACAACAACTGGACGGCAACACGTGTTGTGCAGACATGCGCAATACAGTCTACACGTGTAAAATTACTTCCGGTCAGCCGTCCAGGTATCTTAAAGTCCCTAATAATTTTCGCCGGCTAACTTATCTTTAATATTTCACTTTCCGGTAGCTTGTGGAGGCTTACACCTTTTCCTTTTGAATTTTAGTATGTATTTTGACTTTAAACCACACGATAGGCTCGATTTCTAGCCGTTGTTCGGGAACCGGAGCCCACGCTCCTCCCGACAGGGGAGGAACGAAAAAGACGGGACCCGAGAGAGTGGCAGAGATCGAGCCTAACCAGACGACAGTTCACCTCATTTCAACTATTAGGAGTGTTAGAAATTGTCTTCACAGAGGTCAAACAAGTCAACAAGGACAAAGCGCCGAACAATGTTTGACTATTGCTACGTCACAACTGACGTAATATCCAAGATGGCATTTTTCTAACCACGAAAGTTGTAAAAATGGGCAATTTCAAAGCGCTCTTGTCGCTAATACAAAGCAAAGTGGACAAAATGGCAGTTCTTTTCGAACTCCTGAGGAAAAAGTCTTCTAATTGAGATAAACTTTTTCTAGACCGTACTTTCCCTTTAAGGCCATAAAGTACAAAAGTGATTTGAAATATTAGCTGACGCTGTAGTTGTAATGACATGTACTGTACATGAGGTGTAATCAATGTACATTTAGGCCTCACGGAAAGGTACCCCACCCATGGAAACCGTAACCCCATGAAAATCTCAGACACGCGCAGATTACATTACTTTGTAGCACTGCGTGAGAAAAGGAACGCGGGCTCGTGCCGCGAGTTGTTTACATCAAAGTTACAGATTTTTGATAATTAATCGCCGACTCGCCGACTCGCCGACGATGAGACCTGATGGCACGTAAAAGAGCTCACGGCAGCCAGCTTTCTTGCAAAAATATGCCACCAGTCAAAGAGAAGCCGAGAAAATATGTGAATTATTCCGAAGAAATAGAAAAAAGCAGGATTGCATTGCAAGTGTGCAGCTTTTTAAGTGAAGAAAAACTCGATCGACTCGAGAGAGAGTGTAAGGGTTTGAGGTCCGAAAACGCCAATCTAAAGGGAACAGTCAAAACCCTAAGACGCAGTCTAGGTAAGTGTTTTTAAGGAGGGAATGGAAATGCAAACACTTGCAAATGTCTTCGAATACCACTGCAGATTGTCTGAGCCACCAATTACGGTGACTGATTTTCATTCCCATTCTGAATTTTCGCCGGTTGCAACTTGCGCCATCGTAGTTCACACCCCTTTAAATGGTTTTAATCATAAACCGAAACACTCCAACCAAACAGAAGCCGAAAAAAAAAACCTCTCGAATGTTAAGATAGAGTAGTCGATATGGCCGCATGGTCAGTAATAAAATGTACAGGCAAGTTAATTTTTCGGTCAGCAAATCATAAGGACGCGTATCTTTGAGTGTCATACAGTATCGAGAGTTTCTAAACATACCTCATTGATAGGATTTCTAGTCGGACATTTTTACTTTGTATTCTTTGTTTCCATACTCTATCATATGAAATCCGTGAGTTACATTTTACTAATTTCAATTGTCACCTTTTCATAATTTCAGTATTTGTAAAAGGAAGGAACATCCAATTGAAAAAGGGCGTGTTGAGGCTCCAAATTCAACTCAAAAAGTGTCAAAACAAACTTACGTCTACTGAAAAAAAAGAAAAACAAGTCAGCAACAAGTTAAGGGGGACAAGATCTGCTTCCTCAAAACTGAAAAAGAAATTGCAGGGGAACAATGAGTTTGTCAAAAAGGGATATTCCCTCGTGGAGACATTGGCACATGGTAACAATGGATACAACCAAAGAACTTTGATGGTTATGGCTTGTGTCAGATACATGCAACATGCATCTTTGTTATCTTATCAAAAGACACCTGTAGCATTACATCTGATTTTCAATATTTTGTTTCATTGTAGCCCCCCCCCCCCCACCCACAAACTTTGTTGTCTCCCCAAGTACACTTTCTGACTGAAATGTTCTCTTAGGTGAAGCAGACAAACTAATTTTACAGAAGTGCTTCTCAAACTCCAAGTATGATTTTCATCTCTGGAGTGATGACTCCCACAAGGGAGAAGAAGAGAGGCACATAGTGGGTGTTCACACCTGGTGCCCTAGAGAGAGCAAGCCCCGAGCTTATGTCCTAGCAAACAGCCTTACAGCAAGCGGGTCTGGAAAACACCAGTCTGGTGTAGATTGTCATGTTGTGAAAAATGAATATGACATCACCAATGTTTCGGGGTTGGTTGGGGACAATGCCTCTACTCAAAAGGGAAAAGTAAATGGTCTCTTAGCAAACAACACCAAAAGTTTTGGAAAGGAAATGTTCTTTGTAGGATGCTACCCACATGTACTAAACATCATGCTGAGAAGAAAGTGCTAGGCTGGGTTTGGAGCAAAGGGTGACATGAGTAACCCCCATGTTTTACAATTGCTATATAAAATATCTTGGCTCCATCATGAGGGTCCAAGCCAATACAAAGTTATGTATGTTTCTCTAGGTATTCTTAGTAAAGAGCCACCCCTTCCTCAGACATTCATTGACACAAGGTGGACATATTATCACGAGACTCTCCAGTGGTATCTTAAGTATGGAAAAGCTTGTCTACAGCTTGCTGAGCATCTCCTTCAAAGATTGCCAAAATCAGATAGCCACCCCACTATTTAGCAAGACGTCATTAAGATGAGCTCAAGTCCTATGATTCAAGTTGAGATCAAGTTTTTGTTTGAATTCCTTGACAAGTTCATCATTCCATCTCTGAACACATCCTAAGCTAGTGATGCAGAACTTGGTTTTACCAGTGGTTACCTTGCACAGTTATGGCCAGCAACTGTTTTGAAGCACCATGAAACTTTAAGTGAAATGTTGAAGTCTCCATCAGAACATTTTCCTGTAACATCACAACAGGTAAAGATGTCATTGAAAGACCCAGCAGCTATTGACCATTTTCGCAAACAAGTGCAGAGGCCAATGTTACAAGAAGCACTTAAAGTAATCAAAGATCATGGAGCAGAGTGGTTAACTTTTCCTAAGTTGTTTGGAATGGGAGCTGATCAGAAATACCAAAGTCATTTCTGGCATTCAGTTTTAAAGGTTCTTGGAATTCCAGTCAGATCTGAAAATCAAAAAGAAAAGTCAGAGAACATTCCCTTTCATGTTCATGGACAGAACATTCTCACATTGGTCTCTAAGGACAGCGTTGGATTAATTAAATGGGCCACTCTTTGGAAATTAAAGGAACCCCAATTGCTATGTGAGATCAAAGAAATGGCTTTATCACAACAGAGCTCACCCATAAGTAAAGAAGCCACTCCAAACCTGTTTGAGTTCTACGCCTAGCACATTTTCAGTCTTCCAGTTAACAATGTTCTTGCAGAAAGACAGTTCAACCTTTTGCAACTGTATCTTAATGATAACATGTCAGAGTTATCAAAACAGGCTTCAATCACATTTGTCGAGAACTTTCTGCACAGTGGAAAACACCAGGACCATAGAAGCCGCACGTGAAGTTCATGAAGAAAGAATGAAAGAATATTCTCAAATGCTCACCACAGACCTTTTGCATGAGGCAAGAAAGAACTTAAACAAGATTAGAGAAAACAGCACACATGGGCCACTTACAGCAAAGGATGTTTACCCTAAAGTTTGGATAGAAAAGAAAGTAAACAATGACTTACTGGATATGATTCAGTCACTAAAAGCTGATGGTCGCAAACTTAAACTTCACTGGAAAGCTTCTGCCAAGGGAACATCTGCACTGGAGGGACAAAGGTCATTCAGCCCAACAGTAATTGAGGGAGTTACCAGTACACCTGATGGACAAGTTCCAAGACTCATGCAGCTAGCAGCGCTAAAGGTGTGGAACTATGGGGAGGAGCTACCAATTTATGATCTACCAAGAGAATGCCAGTTGTGTTTACAAAACCTTCCAAATGTCTTCCAACCTCCAACTACTTGTCTTTCCAGGTCCCACATGACTGTACATATTACACCATTGCCTAAACATGAAGAATAAAGTAGTCATGGGAGTGGCTCAGTAATTTTTAAACATTTTAGATTTATACATAAGAACTGATTTCACTGACCCACACTGCATGAAGTAAATGTATCTCAACATGAATGCATTTTTACACACAGAGACACATCTAAAAATTAATAAATGTTTCAATGCAACATGTTAGAACTAACCTGATAAAAGCATGTTGTATATGCCACTTTAGTTAAGTGAACAGAGCTCAATATCAGTTTTAGTGTATGTGGTATGTTAGCTTTGCAATATTGTAACTGGTTTTGTAGGGTATAAGTAAAGTGCATGGAGCCAAAGCTGAGACAGGCATGTATTTAATCGTGTTGTATTGGATCTTGAATTAAATGAATTGAACATTAGATTCAAAATGAACAGTAGGTAAATGAAGCTGTAATATATCTGATTTTAAATTGTTATGCATAACTGTAGCTTAGTAGAATATTAAACAAACATTGAAATGCTGTCACTTCACTACTGTAACAGCAGTTTAAGACCATAATAAAAGTAATATTTAACTACATGTAGATTATATCATTATAATGTTGCACAAGTATAATTAAACATATCATTAGCAGTAGGTAACCTTTAATGTGATAAGTACATGACTTGTGTATAGGTGTTCTTGTACATTAAGTGAATCATTTTATACAGGAAGGGCAAAGCTAAGTGATGCAGCCAATGTTATGTTACATACAGTTAGTGTACAAGGCATAACAGTAATAAATTAGATTTAAACACTGGAACTGTTAAAAATGTGCCAAGTTCATTACCTGTCTTTCCTTATTCCGTGTAAAAGATAAGTAGTACAAATCTGACCCGTAATGAATCCTCTCTCTCCTTTAAGCGTTTTTCTTCCCCTATTAAATATCTACACCGATGGAATTTTTTTTCACATACAGGCACCTTGTCATAACCTCTAAATCTGGACCAACACAAATATGAATATACAGTGTGGTCGAAAAAGAATCAGTGTATTGGTCGATCCTCCACATTCAACGCGCCCAAAAGAAATAAGCATTGATTTATCAATCGATATCAGTCAAACATCATCAATAGTACCAACGAGCACCCGAGAAGTGATTGATAATTAACTGCTCTTGGTTCCTGTTGACGAATAAACCGGATTTCACTCTCGATCTCGGGTGGGCGATATTGAATGTAAGCTAATAGACCTATTACCACCAACACCCCCAAGATAGGGTCAAGATAACTAGTTTATAATCTTACCTCGAGCATCGTGCGCTTGCTTTACTCAGTCGATATATTTCATTCCTCCATTTCATCTCGAGCGCGCGTTAAAAACATGAAAATAACTTAAATACGAACAAAAGTGGACTCCAAACTTCAATTTGCCTTGAAACTACGATGCCAATTCTTGAACTTGTCCGTTTCGAAATTCCAAATAATAAACACCACGCGCAATGAATGGCAAAACAGTACGAAAAAATAGCATTTCTACCACTAAGTTGATGGAAAGAAAAAAAATAAAACGGTAGAATCCTTAACTCCGTTTCAGTCTTCGCGTTTTAAGTATTAAACTACCAGAGACTTTGTGTTTTGATAAGATATTCAACGGTAAAGTTTTAAATGCGTAGAGGAGAGAAGTAAACACAACAAGGGACGTCATTTGCGCATGTCTGAAATTTGTCTGCAAGTGACCTTTCGGTTACAATAGTTTTGCCGATATCGCACGGTCACGGACTGGTTGATGTCGACAGTTCGGTGTCAGGGGTGAAATGACTGACGGCTTGCCCAGGGCAAATGTCCTTTTATAGTCAGGGTCCTTGTTTAACTCATGTGCGTACGCTGTTCCGTGAGGCCTAACATTGTCGATGAGTAATTCGAATGCGTGACACAACACTTAACTGAACGGAAATACACGTGGGAAATGTCAATCTTTTTTCGATGGTCTATTTGCGAGGTAGGAAAAATTGATCCGAATATTTTGGTTAGGTTTTAATCACCCAAGGTCAAGATGGCACAACCTTTATCACAGGTTTGTTGGTGAAAAAAAAAAAAAAAAAAAAGCAAACAAACAAACAGACGAAAAAGACTCCAGTATCACTCTCGCAAAAGGTTTTAGCGTGCAGTTCATATCGTAAACATGCCTGAAACTTCATGGCATTTTCTGTTGTGCGAAACGAAACGAAACGAAACTAGGCAAGATGTAACGAAACTAAAGGAATGATGCCAACATATTTTCTAATAAGGTAAAGAGTCACAAGGATTTTGGTGTAATCGTGAATTGATAACAAGGATTTTTATCCATTTCGCAAAGTAGTAATTTAGGAAGACTAACTATTTTGCGAAATCGACCATTTCCACCCCTGCGGTGACAACGCGGCTTCTCTCTTGTCACAAAAATACATTTAAACATTACAAGTTAGTTTATCACCTAAATAAAGAATTAAGAAATAGGCGGATTAAGAAAAGATTAAAAAATAAGAGGTGACCAAAATCTTAGTACGTTAGATTAATACAAACCAAAAACAAATTGTGTGACACGAGAATGGCAACATTGTTACCGCCCGCGGAGTGAAAATAGTATGCCTGCCCACATGTAGCAACATTTAATCCTTTGTGATTTATATTTGATTTAGACTATTTTACTTTTAAATTTAAACTTCATATCCAAAATTTATTTAAATTTGAAAAATATTTTTTATTTTATCTCGTTTTCCATTTAAATTCAAACTTTTGAAATGTCTTTTAAACTTTATTACAATATTTCTTTAAATTGCTTAAGTTTGATTTAATCCTTTTTGAGCATTCAAATTTAAACTTTCAAACCTTTATGTAAACTTACGAGTTTGTGTTTGATTTAAACTACGTCACTAGCTCATATGTTTATCATCGGCGGCCACTTTGTTTTGCGGGCTTTCTGAACGATTTCGTTTGCTTCGATTTCTTGGCCTCTCTTGATATTGCCGTTGGGTTCCTGGAAAGGAATTATATAAGCGTCACCAATCTGAACAAGCATTTCTGAAATGGCTGACGGGGGAGAGACAATTTTGAAATATGCGCGCATTGGAGAGATCCGAGGAAATAAATGCTGGAATTCAGCACGAAATTGTTGGATGATGGTGTTGTAGTTGCACCTGTTGAAGTAGCTCACAGCATGGAAATCACTGATTTTGTATTTTCTAAGGTTAATGTAATCAGGCCATCAAGGCACGCTGGACTTGACATTTACAGTGAAGTTCTAACACTAGTTGTTAAAAAAAATGTGAAGAATTCCTGTGATTCATACTAATCAACCATCAGGCAGGAGGCTAGTGTAATCTTTTGTCTGACAATAAGAGAGTGGAGCATTATAAATATCAACAAAAATATTCTGAACAAGAAATGTCACAGATACCCAGGAAAGGAACAAGCATCACGATTTCACTCACTTTATACTGTTAGTCAGTTTATTTGCCATAAGCTATTCATCAAGTGTTATGATTTTGTGATACTTCATATACTTGCTTGTGTAGTGAAATCATTCACCTTTTTGACAAAGTTATCCGACTGGAATATGTTCGAAGTAAACAAATCTGTGACATAATGTTTGGTAGTGACATAACCACCCTATTTTTACATTGATAAGTGGCAGTTGCTTGTTTAGGGTTATTATTTCTTTGTCATCGTTTCAAATAAATTGAAGGGAATGTGTAAAAAATGTACATATCATTTGAATGATTCATCAAGTATATAATGTTAGAGTAGTTTCAAAACTAATAAAACATTAACTGCAAATTGGTTGGTTTATCCAAGTAGTTTTAATTTCAAAAGGCATTGATCAATCATGGTATTACCTACACTAACAGCAGAATCCAAGTCCAAACCAAAATAAAAAATACTTAAAGACTGTTTGGGTGAAAAAAGTGTTTTCACTATCCTTCTGATGCATAAGTATACAAATTTCAATACATGAACACATTAAGTTTCAGCTGTGACTGAGAGTGGCTTCAGGCAAGGAAACCAATGATTAATCCCAAACCTTGAGACTAGCGACTGTTGCAATAGGAACTGATTATCTATAATTCGAGGTGTGACTTGATTGACCTACACCTACAGGGGCTAATATACCAGATCTTATATACAACTGCGTGCATGATTTTAGATGTATGAAATAAACTTCTTGTTTTAAAACTGAAAGTTCCCTTCTCTGGATCTAACATGCAAAACAAAACAGTGACTTACTGGTATTCAATAGAGTGGCATAATCTGTTTGTAAAAGGGAAAATCAAGTTATAATATAGTGAGGCTTGCACTGACTAAATCCTTAAACCTAACTTCAAAGTAATTACATTATTAGTCAGTCATGTCTCTTCAGAGTACTAAAAGCATAAGGCGCATTTTTAGTTGTATATTTAATGTAAGTACCATGATATCAAATTGTTCCGAAATGAGTGTTTGCAAAGGCAAGATCATAACCCTGAAAAAGGCTTTGCTCCTCTGGCAAAGGGGATGTCAGGGAATCAATGGGCAGGATTAAAACATTGCTGCAGGTACGTGCTGTTAGAAGGTACCCATAGGGAATATCCTCTGATGAGTCTGCAGTGCACCCTGAATAAACATTAAGTAACACACGATCAAACAAAATATCTCTAGAGTACAATGCATGGCAAGTGTACCAGATAAACAGTACTAACGCCAAAACACCACACAACAGTTAAAAATTGACTGTCTTTTCAATAAAATGCATCCCAATACCTAATGCTAAAATTGCTTATTTACTGTCTAATAGCTTTCAGCTTCTTTCCCTCCCTTCCTCCCTCTTTGCCAAAGCAAAAATTGTTCAATACTATACGAGACCCTTCATGCGGAAAAGGAGCTTAAGGATTTTACTTTAAAACATGAAAATTATTTCACAATCACAGTTTATGTGTAGCCAGAATTAATGTACACAGCAAATGGCTACTAACAGCACCAATTTCACTCTTCAACACTGATCATAATGATCCAGAGTACATCTAAATTGCTCCATATTCAAAAAGCAGCACAATTGAAGAGTCGAAATTGCTTTATGGCGGACCTTCATAAACCCAAAATCATGAACACCAGGTAAATGAATTTAGTCGTCAAAGATTCCTACACTGCTTTCCGTATGGTGGTTTCGTTCGCACATTCTTCTCATACCAGCATACCGTTTGCAATGATAGAGTCCCATTTTACATGGTGAAGCTCCTCCGGGTCATCTGAGTTCCAGCAACGTAACAAAGCATATTCCAAAACCTTCTCTCCTTTCTTCACCGTTTTCATGGCTGTATTGTTACGCTGGTAAGGGCCTGATGCCGCTCTCAAACGTTCTTGTCTGTTCAATCGCCTACAGAGGCCGGCGGATGTACTTTCCCGAAGCATTCCCTGTAGTATCACTGAGTATTTTTACGAGTTGTACCGTATTTTGACGAGCCCGTAGAGTGAGCCAAAATACAAATAACGAGTAAAAATACTCAGCGATGCCACACAACAAAACGTCGAATAAGTTATTTATTATCCAACACTCCAAACTGTTATTTCAGTGCGGACGAATTTCGCGGATATTTAATTTGTTTACGGGAGTGCGTGACAGAAGTATGCGAAGCGGAAAGGAATTGGCGCGCTGTCGTGTTGATGTGTCTATTTTCTTGAATAATAAATGAAGAAATTTTCTGGTTGTCTGTTTTCCTTCGTTCGATTCATCTAATAAACTTGAAACTATATTTACCAGCCATTCCGACTCTTCGTCGTCGGAAATATGTTCAAATTGTCCGCTAATTTTTTTTCATAACTTCGCTTGCGCGATGCGAGAAAATCTGTTTAACTGGTTCTCTGGAGTACGAATAATAAATCGGCATTATCACTTACTTTTGTAATAGAGAGCTTAAGTACCAGACGTTCTTGAGGTCACGAACGCCTACCGTTAGTCATTAGAGGAACTATGTACATACTGCGCATGTCATGACGTTCGCGTGGTCACGTCGCAGACGCCACAGCGCCACTTTTCAGGTTGAAGATAGGACGCCACAAAAATATGCTGTTATTTTGTTTATAGGAGATAAATTATTGACTCAAAACCATAAAAAGCTCTTCTACTTTTCATTAAGTGATTAAAAAACGTTTTCGTAGCGCGTAAAGTGGTTTTTGCTTAATCGATAGATTAAACGGGATTCGACGATGGCAGACAATCTTCTCGCCAAGTCTGGGTGAGTTAAGTCATTTGATTTCATGTGCATTTGAATCATCAATTACAGAACTAAGATTTTTTTAAACCGGGTTTAAGCTTATCACAAATTAGTTTGAGCGATAATTTAGAATTAAGACACTTAAGCGACATTTAGATACAATTACAAAGTGCAAAATGAGATGATTGTCTTTCTGTATCGGTTGTATTTTGTAACTGCACATTGTATAACGTAGGCATGCCTGCTAGGTTTTGAGCAACCGACTACAAACATAAGAATAACAAATCTCGCTGTGGTTAACGAATTTAGAAAAGAGAAATGGTCCTCTAGGCATCCAGATCATGCACTGAAAACTTCATGCTCGCTCGTTTGTTCGCATTGTTTACACAACTATGAAGTGGTAAATTTCAAGTCGCCTAATAAATATGAAAGACGAATTATTCATTCTGTCAAGAGAGTGGGGTAAAGAAACTTATTCCCTTGCTCATTAAGGTCATATCTCTAGCATCTTTTAGCAAAGACATTTTAACACGGGTAGAAGTCCGTGTCTGAAAAACGTCGACTGCTTAACCTTCCTATTTCGCACCAAGAACGAAGGCCTCGATCCAGTCTTACGCGGCTTCTCTGCCCTTCGTGTTGTCAAGAACGTATGGTGCTTAAACTCTCTAATATCTCACCTGGTTATACGGCGAGTTATACATGGAAGGGATCTCAATCAAGGTAACGGCGTAACAATAACGTTAACATAAGATTGTGATGTAAGATCCAACAAGGTCTGTTCCATTCCGAGATGTATTTGAAACACCATGATCGGATCAAGAATTTTTACAATCACGCATGATTTACAAAGACAATTGAACTCATTCCATGCGGAAAAAGCTGTTGATGAAATCTGGCGGGCCCTTACTTACATTTTCATCGCATTCTTCGTAATTTTCTTGCCGGATTTCATTCCCTCAACCTTCTAATCCTCTTAGACATATCATGGAATTTAGCTTTTGCAACGAGCTAAAGTTACTTCTGGATTCGGCGTCAAGGCCCAATAATCTCATTTATTTAGAAACCACATGGAAATAAACGTGCGTTTCGCCACACGCAGAGAGGCTTTAGCAAAAAAATGAACGCGATCGGCGGAATATGAGATTCCGCCGCAACTAGATGCGTTGGGATGTTATTCGCTGACATGCTGGAGTATACAACTGAAAAACATCGCAACAATGCGAATGTAGTATTCCCAACGAAGATGTGGTTTGTATATGCCGACAAAATGTCGAAGAATAAACAGAACCCGAGAGAGAACCGAGGAAAGCTATAATCTCGGCAAATTTGCGGTATCCAAAACAGAATGATTAACGGGAGAAAACTCGCAGGCGTCTTCATTCGTAGAGAGAAGGTTGGGAGGTTCCATAAAATACGGCGTCAATATCCGAGATGTAAATTTCAGCAAGGTTTCCTCGCGTTGTGGCTCACGAGATCGAACACTCAGCGGGGCGATACTGGGATGTTGATTGCTGTTACTAGGGACTTAAAGCAGTCAGGACGACAACAGCGAGGAAGACATCGATTTAAAATGAATTGAAAGTTATACTCAGAATTTTGCGAATGGCTGGATGACCTGGATGTGTTTAACGTTCTTTACGGCGTCACATCTCAACTCCAGCATAACGTACGTGAGACAATTTTAACATAAATAACTTGCTGTAGGAGTTTTCGTTCCAACACCATGTAAATGTTGGTGATTTCACTTTGTTTGGCAGAGGGTAGCTAAGAAATGTTCAAAGTTTTATCAAAATATACGTGCTGAGCTATCGTTGTACTCAGTAACTATTTTGTTTCGACACTTCCCCATTCTCTTTCCCCTCGTGGTTAGCTTGAAGTCCCCGTTTTCAAAGACCTTGGATAGCTAGCGAGCAATGAAAAAACCTTCTCGTTATTCGGTTTACAAGGTATCGTTCTGGTTCCTAAAAACGGTCGGAAACCTAAGTACTGCAGACATAGCCCTAAACCTTCTGGTAGTTGCTCTCTTATAACTATCATTTGAGCAAGTTAATGTGTTTAAAATTGAAGTTATCCTTGTTATGTACTTACGTTTCGAATCTTAGTTGCGTCGCCTCAATGGTAAGCTCGTGATGAAGCCTTCTTCGAGAGTATACGAATGCAAAGCTGAAATTCTGTCAGTGAACTTTCTGGTGGACAAAAATACAATATTACAATACAAAAAGCGAGACTTTCTTCGATACAGCCGGCGCAAGTTTGCCCCTTCGAACACTGAGGATGAAATTAATTATACATCCCATGATGCATCACTTCTTACACCTCATAATCACTAATGTCAATTCTTTTATTTCTTCTGCTACTTACAGTGACCATCGCAATAATTTTCGAAATCAGCCTTGGTGCGATCAGTTCGTAGTCGGGTTCTGTCTGTGTGAATGTACGTGGGCATTAAGTGGGCACTGATCTCAAGTTACTTCATGAACTGGACTGTTTGGGGTCTCACATTTTCTTTATGCGTTGAAAGACGACAGAAAGCTATTGTATTACCTGTATTTAAATGTGTTAATCTCGTTGTATATTACTACCTGAAGGAATGAATGAATGAAGACCTTTATTTAAACAGGATAATCCCTTCAGATTACATGATATATTGTTATCGTTAAGAGCCCTATAATTAATAAAAAAAAAGCCGGAATTCTTAAAATATAGTAAATATATATACAGAGACTTCGTAATGACGTCGATTTAAAATTATAAAACAAATTCTTATTTTCTAAAAAAATTGTTATAAACTATTGAGCCATTTTAATAAAAGTTTTTCTTGGCGGTCTTAGTTCCTAATGCACGTAAGTATATAAAATGGCTTCTTCTTGTTGTTCTTGACATGACTCCCTTATTGAATTTAAAGTGCTAATTCTTTAAAAATTGTGGTACTCTGTTATTTAAACACTTCTTCACTGAACTTATAAAATGGGTGTTAGGCGCTCCTCTAAACTTTGAAATTTAAGTTGATCAGTGGATGCACTGCTACATTTAAACCTAACTATAGTTTTCGACGCCCGCCTTTGCAATGATTCTAACCTCTCTACATCTGCTTGAAGAAAACACTTTCATCTCTGGATTATGCAACACCTGCGATATTTTGGCGCAAAGCGTCTCGGGAAAGGTGACTTGTTCGGCCCATTTGGTTTACCACTGTGGGTGAGTTAGTCCACAGGTTACCCATACAAACTGTGTAATTGTTTGTATGTTTTAATTAGGATAAAATGTTAGAGGCTATCGAAAAGTCCCACGTCTGCGCGCTAAACTGAGTTGATTATTTTTTTCTTATCATCAAAATACAACAGCATGTCAATGACCCAACCCACATTCACGGACATACTCTTGATCTTATTATCACGCGTACAGCTGACAACATCATAATGGAAAAACCTCATGTTGATCGTTTCTTTTCTGACCACGCCTCCGTTCTCTACAAATTATCTTATAAGCCTCGACTCATGCAAAAGAGAATTACCAAAAGAAAAGTCAAATCGGTTGATGTCTCTACACTTGTGAATAAGCTGGCTGAATCGTCATTATGCAGAAATATTTCCCACAACACTAATGTGGATATCCTTAGTGCCACCGATCTTGATAATCTTGCTGAAACCTACAACAAGATGCTTTCCCATCTCCTGGATTCGCATGCTCCACTCAGGACAAAGACTGTTGTCAGTATCAAGACCTAAAGTAGCATGGCATAATGATGAAATACATCAGGCTAAACTTCCAAGCAGAAAGGCTCAACGGAAATGGAGAAAGACTAAACAAGTCGCAGATTTCCTGACTTTAAAAAAAAATAGGAATCATGTAACTTACCTTCTAAACAAAGCTAAACACCAGTACTACACAGAGTTTGTTGATGAGAACAGCAGTGATCAAGGTAGATTGTTTCGCGCATCTAAGAAACTTTTGAGATATAATGACACACCACTATTTGCCCATTACGAGGACAAGTCTCTACTGGTAAATGAAATTGGAAAATTTTTCCTGCACAAGATAGTTAAGATTCGTGATCAGAAAGATGCCAAGGCTAGTTCAATCACTGAGTCAATACCGAATGATCCTTCTGTGGGTGAAGCACATTTATTTTCCAAGTTCCAGCCGTTGTCCTAGAGTGATGTGCTGAAAATTATGCAAAAATCATCTAAGAAATCGTGTTCTCTCGATCCAATGCCAACAAAGCTTGTTTTATCATCTATTGAGCAACTCTTACTGGTTATCACTCAAATGATATATTCATCGTTATTAGCAGGACACTTTCCGAAGTTATGGAAAGAGGCATTGGTTGACCCACTACAAAAGAAAGCCGGGATAAACGACTTTGGCAATCTTCGTCCGGTCAGTAATTTACAATATGTCTCAAAACTTACTGAGCGTGCGGTATTTGATCAGGTTCATATCCATCTGACCACTCATGATATCTACCCGAAGCTTCAGTCAGCATACAGAAGAGGTCACAGCACCGAGACTGCATTGCTTAAAATACACAACGACATCCTTATGGCTATGGATCGCCAACACGTGATATTGCTGGTGCTTCTTGACCTCAGTGCCGCCTTTGATACGGTGGAGCAATCGGTCCTTTTATCTCGCTTAAGTAACAGTTTTGTGATAAGGGATACTGCACTGCTTTGGTTTAGGTCATACCTAACTGACCGATCCCAGCGCGTTTCACTTAATGGTAAAGTTTGTGGCAAATTTCAGTTAATACATGGCGTTCCTCAAGGGTCGTGCTTGGGGCCATTACTGTTCACACTATATGTAAGTAAACTATTTAATATTATAAACGATCACTTGCCACATGTCCACACGTATGCTGATGACACGAAGTTATATCTAGCGTTTAAACCTGATTCTGCAGTGAATGCTCTTGATGCTGTTAATGCAATGGAACTTTGTATTCGCGACTTAAGAACCTGGATGCTTCATGATAAACTCAAATTAAATGACGACAAAACCGAATTTATATTGATTGGAACAAGACAACGGTTGGCAAAGGTTGCTGGGATCTCCCTGTGTGTTGGTGACTCTAAGGTTTTCCCAGGGAAATCAGCAAAGAACCTTGGCACATGGATAGACAGTAATCTTAATCTGAAGATCAATGTTAACAATACCTGCAAAGCTGCCTATTATCATCTGACAAATGTACGACGCATTAGGAAATACTTAGATGAGAAGGCATTACAAACATTGATACATGCTTTAGTAATCGGACGGATAGATTACTGTAATAGTATTTTATATGGTTTACCAGCTAGAGAATTATCTAAGCTCCAACGCCTTTAAAGTTCGGCAGCAAGGATTATTTTTAATATCCCAAAGATGTGTCACATCACACCAGTTCTACGAGAACGGCATTGGTTACCTGTTCAGTTTAGAATACAGTTCAAATTTATCATGATCACTTTCAAAGCAATTAATGGACATGGTCCAATCTATTTACAAGATCTTGTTAAGTTGCAGCAGAATGGACCATACAACTTAAAATATAGTAATAAGGGTCTCATGCTACAAGCACCAAATTCCATAACAAAGAAAACATTAGGTGATCGTGCTTATATGTGTGTAGCACCTAAACTTTGGAACAGTCTTTCTTATAAAGTGCGTAACGAGACTGATTTTAGTAAAATTAAAATTTTACTTAAGACTCACCTTTTTAATTTAGCCTTTAATTAGGATTGAATTGTGCATGGTTTAATAGTTGTTTACAATTTAGATAAGGTTTTCATTAGTTTTGTAAATTTGATGAGGGTCTTACTGTAATTTATTATCTGATGTAATTTTTATATTCTATAATTGTTATGCGCATTTGATCATATGTAAATGGAATTTGCGAACTACACTTATTAAACTATTATTATTATTATTATTATTAAAATAAACCTACGTTTTCTGAGTATGTTGTTTCTTGTCAGTATGAGGTTTAGAAAGGTAAACTTTTGCGAGTGTGTGCAATGCCTTTAGACGAGAATGGTCTTCGAGGATGTCAATCGGAGGTTAGAACAATAATTTGATACTTTTCTATATTCCCAATTCAAACATACAAATGTTCGAACTGTTTGTGAAGCCACTAACTCAGTGCTTATGATCGTGACATAGAGATGTTTTGCGTGACAGAGCTGAATAACGTATACGCATGCGTTAGGTTTTGCCGCGGAAACACGGACTTTGAGTCGTTTGCATGGTTGATTTCCTATTCTGTTGCTTCGAGGTGTCGTTTTCCTTGCTGCTTTTCTTTTACAGAACAACCTCCAAAAACTTGGTACACCCCCTAAAAGTTTTAAAAAATTAATTTTCTCCTTAAAACTTCTGGAAATAGGAAAGTGCCTTCGACGAAAACAGAGTTCCTCGGTTTTAAAAGTCAGTCCTTATTATTTTCCGCTAATTTCGCTAAATTTTAAACCTAAGACACTTGAGCCCGCGTTGTTAACCACATACTTTCTGACGTAACTTTTCGTTATTCAGCTCTGACGTTTCGCGTTGTGCTATTCCACCCGTCATTCCACACACCTGACTCTACATCCAACCGCGCCCGCGATTAATTTCACTATGGCGGCGAAAGAGATAAAGAATGCGCTGAAAAATGCTCGAGAGTGTATCAAGAACAGAGACTATAAAGAGGCTCTCAAGCGCTGCAAGGTACCGTGTACAATGATTCACTACTCTGTGTTCAATAAATATTACAATTTTCTGCCTATTGTAAAATTTTCCGGTAACACGGATCGATATAAATCAGGATGTTTACTTTCTTACTGAGTGGGAAAAAAAATTTCTGATTATGAGCCACTTGTCCTCCAATTTGAAATTAATTACAATTTTAGGTCTAACTTGTGAAGCAGTCTTCTCCGGTCCGTTTTAGCATATCGAGAGAAGCGCTACTCTATCAAGTATATTATGGCTAAATTGCTGCATACGTATAAAGCTACGATCGAAGATGTCATGTCAGGGTCTCACTGCCCTTTGTGAGAAAGAACAAAAATAGCTCTTCTAGGATATCAAACCGATCTTCGATCGTAGCTTTTATTGTTTCATATGCCTCGGTCTTTGAAGGCTGCCGACAAAATTATGCAAATGATTGAGCTGCAAGGTATACTGCAATTGCTCCTAGAGTTTTACCTCAAACTGACTTTCTACAGGCCTTGTTGAAGGCTGACAAAGCCAACTACAATGCCTTAGTATTCTATTGAAAGTGTGCATCAGAACTGGGTCAGGCTGATCAGGCCCACACAGCTTACTAAAAGGCAATTGAATCTGATAACACACAGCCCCTTGCTTGGCAGGTAAAGAATCATATCCTTGTCAAGAGATCTTGGTTTATGTTAATGGCACAATTTACACTATTGGGATTGTTAGTGTTTTTGAAGGAAATATCAGCGAGATTTCCATGTAACCTCATACATTAATTATGGATAGAGTGTGGCAAAGAAACCTTTTTATTTAGTCTTATGAAATGGGAATGCATAATTAATGTATGGGGTCATATGGAAATCTTTCCAAAATATCAAATTACATTTATACAAAACTGATACACAGCAATTTTGCCTGGTGATACACAATTGTACACTTTCCACTCTTGTGAAACTTGTGGTGATGTTATAGGGAACAGTGTGCAGCAGATGTCTGCAACCATCTACCACCGCCTTACAATGTTCTTTTCTAATAAGATATTGACTGTACATACTGGAGTAACCACAGGTCGCCCAAGCTCTGTCACAGGCTCTTTCACAGTGGATTATTAAAGAGTTAGTATAGTGGTTTAGTTGGACTTGCTTTTGAGCTCCATAAATGTAAAGTTGTGTGAAATAATCAAAGAAGTAAAGTCTTACCTTCATAGAGAGTAGTCTGTGATGTTCTCCTCGCGATTTGTGGCCGTTTTGATGTGTTTTAGGTTGATGCCCTAATCGCCACCGAGTCACCGTGCACAAGATACATCAAAACAGCCTTAAATCGCGAGGAGAACAACACAGACTACTCTCTCTGAACGTAAGACTTTATTTCTTTGATTATTTCACACAACTTTACATTTACGGTGCTCAAAAGCAAGTCCAATTAAACCACTATACAAACTCTTTAATAATACACCAAGAAAGAGCTTGTGGCAGAGCTTGGGCGACCTGTGGATTAACTAAACCCTCTATGCTGTAACATTTAAGTATGCATATTCTCCATACTGTTCTCTATACATTTCTCAAGGCACTAACAAAGAGAATTTGCTCAACAATCAAGAGCTTCTGTAGTTGTTTATCATTTTCCATAATTCTCATGACCTCTGCCCTTTACACCCTAACATCAGTATGCATATTCTTCATACTGTTCTCTATACATTACCTAAGGACCTTTTCACCCTAACATCAGTATGCATATTCTCCATACTGTTCTCTACACATTACCTAAGGATCTTTACACCCTAACATCAGTATGCATATTCTCCATACTGTTCTCTATACATTACCTAAGGATCTTTACACCCTAACATCAGTATGCATATTCTCCATACTGTTCTCTATACATTACCTAAGGACCTTTTCACCCTAACATCAGTATGCATATTCTCCATACTGTTCTCTATACATTACCTAAGGATCTTTACACCATAACATCAGTATGCATATTCTCCATACTGTTCTCTACACATTACCTAAGGATCTTTACACCCTAACATCAGTATGCATATTCTCCATACTGTTCTCTACACATTACCTAAGGATCTTTACACCCTAACATCAGTATGCATATTCTTCATACTGTTCTCTATACATTACCTAAGGACCTTTTCACCCTAACATCAGTATGCATATTCTCCATACTGTTCTCTATACATTACCTAAGGATCTTTACACCATAACATCAGTATGCATATTCTCCATACTGTTCTCTACACATTACCTAAGGATCTTTACACCCTAACATCAGTATGCATATTCTCCATACTGTTCTCTATACATTACCTAAGGATCTTTACACCCTAACATCAGTATGCATATTCTCCATACTGTTCTCTACACATTACCTAAGGATCTTTACACCCTAACATCAGTATGCATATTCTCCATACTGTTCTCTATACATTACCTAAGGATCTTTCCACCCTAACATCAGTATGCATATTCTCCATACTGTTCTCTACACATTACCTAAGGATCTTTACACGCTAACATCAGTATGCATATTCTCCATACTTTTCTCTATACATTACTTAAGGATCTTTTCACCCTAACATCAGTATGCATATTCTCCATACTGTTCTCTATACATTACCCAAGGATCTTTTCACCATAACATCAGTATGCATATTCTCCATACTGTTCTCTACACATTACCTAAGGATCTTTACATCCTAACATCAGTATGCATATTCTCCATACTGTTCTCTATACATTTCCTTTGGTACTGACAAGGAGAATTCATTCAACAATCAAGAATTCTTAGGTTGGTGATCATTTCCTTCATTTTCATGACCATGATGAAGGATTCTGCCATATCACTGTAAGGAGAAAATAGATGCCGGTCACTCTTAGGGTTTAAAGGGTTGATGTTTGATCGAGGTGATACTGCAAGGGGAAATTATAAACCAGTCACTCCAAGGGTGAAAGGGTTAAGTGAACATGTGTTTAGTTTAAGTTTAAATTTAATTCATTCGCCACAGGAATGGCAGGAGAAAGGAACAGAACTTTTGTTCCAATTGACACCTAACCCCTTTTTTTACCCACCCACCCCACCCTGGGGAGGACATCCATTGCACAGTAATCTCATGTGAGGGAAATTAACATCTTCTACCCCAACCCTGCAGGAGACGGGACCTCCATTTATCATCCCTATCCGAGAAGACTAGAAAGTGTAACCATTTGCAGATATTATTACAAAGGCAGCACTTTCTTCTCAGTTAATTAAAGACCCTGAGTGTTGGTCCAGCTGGATTTGAACTCACGACCTCCCGCACAACAGTCCGGCGCTCTACCAATTGAGCTAACTGGGAGGCGGGTTCAGGTGTGAGGAGACATATCATGTAGATGGCGGTAACTTTTAGAGATCATATAGTCATAGGTAGAGCTAACGGTTGTGTGTACTTTTTTCTGCGATGCATGTTTTTATATTTTTTTTTATGTCAGGGTCTTGCTTCCCTTTTTGAGAAAGAGGAGAATCTACAGTGTAAAGCTGAACTTCCTGGTGTTTATGAGAAATTGTTGCAGATGTATGAGAGGTGACAGAAGGGATGTGTATATGTTGTAGTTCAATTTTATACTTGGTTCAAATTTTATTTTCCTTTGTTCTCGGTCATGTTAATGTATGATAATGAGTTTGAAACAAAGGAAAATCAAATTTGAACCAAGGATAAAATTGAACTACAACATCTACATGATGCTCTTCCTCTAAAACTAAGACCGCCAATATTGCATGTATAATGAGCCTCTTTAAAGTAGACCGACTTAAAAATAGTGATCACGAAATTGGTTTGAGTTGAAATGGTTGATTCACATATCATTCAAGTTGATCTTGAAACTGAATAATAGAAGTGCATCATAATCAAACTCAGTCACATTTACTTAATTAACCTAACAATATATTCTGACAACTCTCATTCTGTTCACAGTGAAACTACAAAGTGGTTGGAAATCGCAAGGAAACTGGCTGAAGTTTACGAGAATCATGATGAAGTCCTAAAGGTATCACCCTAGTGAATAATGAACTTTATTCTAGTGCAGCCTTTTTAAAATCTAGTTTAGATGCTTATCTGTTTAGTGAAAGTTGTAAGTAAGGTAAAAAAGTCTACCTATGAGCCAAGTGGCCCATCAGGTCAGCACTTAACTCAGCTTTCTATAGCATGAAGCAACCAGATTGAAGTATTTCTACTCCCCTCTAGATTAGATGCTTGTCTATCGTAGGGTTACCCCCCAGCATTAAATTTGCCAGTACCCATTTAAACACCTGGGTGAAGAGAGGCACTGCGAGTGTAAAGTATCTTGCCCAAGAACATAACACAATGTCCCTGGCCAGGGCATGAAACAGGACCACTTGATCCTGAGTCAAGTGCACTATTTATGAGGCCACTGGGCCTCTCAATTTGATGATAAATTCTCAAGAATAAGTTGTAATCACGTTAGGCTGCGGACATGTGGGAGAAGATTGCCATGGTAACTAATGATCCCGCAGGACAATTGGGCATTTGGATGAGAATCATAAGGATCCTTGAAAAGGTTTGAGTTACCCATTTTCTAAATAGCAGGATTCTACTATTAGTGATACGTTAAATTTTTCAGTTATCCTGACTAGTTTCGATATTTCACTTGGTCCTGAATGGCCATTGGGACTTCTTTGAATTTGGTTTCAGGATCAGTCAGTTTCAATTGCCCTACCTGGAGATAGCTACTGACTATAATGTATTGAATGTAACTTTTTTTTGTAAAATATCTTTTCCAGAGAAAATTAGATGAGGATGGTTCTAAAAAGGTGGGTAGCATTATGTCATTTCTTACAGTAGGCAATCAGATCTCCCAGAATCCTTAGCACATACTACAATCCTGGACTGTCAGAGTTTGATTTAAAGTTTTTTCTGAAACATCTTAGCAGGAAAGAATCTTAAATCCTTGAATCTGAAGCTAATTTCATGTTCATAACTGTTCCTGAGCAGCTTTTTACATTACAAACCAAGGTCTGGTGCATTATACTTGAAAACTGGAATTATTTGTTTGTTATAGGATTTCATGAAAATGTGCAAGTATTATCCTGTTTTTCCAATCTATATTATATTACCCAGTAGCAGATCCAGACCTTGAGCTAAGGAAGAAGAGGGGTAGCCTGGTTTATTTGTGTGTGTACACCTGCTGGCTTTTCTTTCTCCTTCAATTTGTTTTTTGTTTTTCTTTTTTTACCCAAAATAAGGGGGGCTCAGGCCCCCCAGGCCCCTCCCCTAGATCTGCCACTGATACTATACATGTATCGGTCACTATCAGTTGCAGGGAGCTTATGAGAATGTTCTACATAATGACCAGCCTCAAGAAGCAAGTAAGGATCTTGAAATACACTTTGAAAACTACATCAGACTTCTGATTAATAATCAGGTAAATTGTTCACAATTAAATTTAATAACTATGCATTTGTCCAAACATGATTCACCTTCATGAACAGGTAAGATTTAGCCTTTGAATGCTTCTGAAAGACAACTTAAATATTCCTGGTTGAGCTTTTTCTGTGGGTATAATGTCAGGGGGAAATGAATTGACAGAAAACTGAGGAATGTCACAATAATAAGGGATTATAAAAGAACAATTCAAACTCAAACTAAAATTGATTAGCTTTACTTGGGATGATCTTGATACTTTTTGTAAAGCCTTGTGAGAAAAGTGGAGAATCATGGAATACTTCTAGAAACAGGGTACCACAGCATGGTAGAAAGAAATGATTGCTAAGTACTAATTATGATTGACTTTTTTCATTTAATTTGAGCTCTGGGTTTGGGAGATTGCGTATCGTATGTTTGTGTACACTGTAGGTCTGATACCTCATCAAGTGTAAAACAAGAAGAAATGCAAAATAATTAAACTTACTTGAAATCATTGAAACAATACCACTTGGTTTACAGTATGGATCAAATTCTGTTCTCCTCTGGTTAAACAGGTCAGTGAAGAAAATGAATTGTTCAATGAACAGAGACAAAAGATTTTCAACGAAGCTCAATCCATGATTAAGATATTTCCTGCCTCAGTGGTTGCATTGGAAATTCTTACAAAGGCCCATCTTCAGTCTCTGACAACTTCACGTAAGTGTCACAGAACAGCTGAAATTACCAACTGACAAGATTATATGAAGTGGTACATCTCAAAAGTATTAAGTAGCTGTTATCTTTGCAATTTTGAGATCATACTTGAATTAGTCTTATTTTTGTTTATCAATTTGGATTCCTGAAAAAGATTTAGGGCTGGTTATTTACATGAGGTCTAACTCAAACCACAGTTTTATGTAAGCAGTGGGTCTTGGAGATTCTCTGTGAGAGGGTTGATTTGATTAAATAAATGTCCTTCCACTATTAGCTTTCGGCCCTCTTGATGAGATTGCATAGAACGCAGTTTTGCCAAAATTTTGTTTTAAATAACCTGCCCTGAAATTCTAGAGAGTTCTTTTAATTTCCAGGGTTAATAGTTGGGAGCAGCTGCTGTTAGTTCTCAGTGTAAATGAAAAGTTGCTAGCTGGTGAATAACATGAAGTCTCATCAATGTTCTATGAGTAAATTAGTGCTCATGAGACAAAACTAGTGTTTGGTCTCATATAGAAATTGATTTTAAGCATTGTATATTAAACAAACTAAATAATATATTTAGTAGCCTTGTGATCCTGTGAAATAATATGGTTTATTTTAGGACCCATGGTTAAAGATGAAAATGAATCTGGAGATTTTGCAAGTTGCAACAAATTCTTCATTAGTCATTAAGACATTCATTCAGCTAATCTTCAATGATTTAAACATTCAAGCAAACAGATATTCTGCTTTAATTACTACTTTCAAATTGAATGTCCAGTGTCAACATGCACATAATTTTGACCTAATTTTTGAGGAATCAAAGAAGAAAACAGGTGTTCAACTGCATTAATAATGATTGGTTTTAGGCATGAGTCTGTAATAACCATTCTTTACATAACTTACAGCAACACAAGAGATGACTGTTACAATCCAAAGACTGAGTCACATTTACCCTGGATCAGGGATTTGCATGGTTGGATTGGGAAGTGTTCTTTTTCAGAAAAAAGAGTTTGGAATGGCACGGGAATTACTGCAAAAAGGTGAATGAAGATTGCAACTATAGAAAGCAGTTATGTGTACATCTTATAGAGAGTCTGATGTATGTTATTTTTGTCATGTACATGTAGACAATTGCCTTTAAGTATAAAGGATGAAAACCAAAAGTATAGACAATTACACCAGCAGTAGCCTGGTAATAAGAATCAACAGAAGAAGAAGAAACAGTGAAAGAAGAGAGTGACATTAATTACACATTTGAACAGAACTTAAAATTAATACGCTGTAGGTCAAATTCATCAATTGTAAAAGTTGTATTTAGCTTATTAATTAATATGATTACATGATTATATAACATAATTTTCATAGCACTCTCATTCATTCATAGAAATGTTTTTTATTTAATTGGGAACACATACAGGCTGTATGTGGAGTGGAGAGTTTAATCCATTCCTTGAACAGAATAGTGTTGGATAAGGCATAGAGGAGGCGGCATGGCCAAGTGGCTAGGGTGCTGGACTAGTAATCCGGTGTCCCGGGTTCAAGTCCTCCACCCTGCCACTCACTGGATTTGTTCTCGGTCGCCCCTAGTTCAACTCCTTGGCTGTACTCTGTAAATAACCCACTGGTCTGCCTCCTGCCAGTGGGGATTTTTAAGCGCTTAGTTTGTCTACGTTGTGGTTGAAAAGCCCCTGAAGGGGAGCCCCAATTTACGTATTTATTATTATCTTATTTATTTATTATAAAATGTCATGAAAAATATATTACTTTATTTTAGGTTTGCAGTCATTGACTGACTGTCCTTATGGGTGGCTGATACTTTGTCAGTCACAGATTAGCCTCCATGATTATCAACAAGCTGAGAAGAGTGCAAAGAAAGGTTTGTGTTCTGGCTTCTAAAATTCAAAGTCAAACAACATGTACATAAGGTATTTTGCTAGGTGTATTCATTTATTTTAGCTCACAGTGCTGTATCTAATGTGCTAAAAGACTTGGTAGGAAAGTTTTAATACCGTAGGTTATAACATTTTAGATCTGACGAGTTTTAAATTAATGTAAGTTATTAATAGTGATTTCTCATTTGTTGTGTTGTGGAAAGGTCTTGGATGTATAAAGTCTTCTATACCAGATTCAAGAAAGAAGCTTGAGAAGATTTTAAGGTACAAAAACGCTTGTATGTGTTTTTACTTTTATCTTTTTATTAAATGCTGGCCTGCAACACTTTGTGAGGATGAGCAAGCCATAGGATATATTTTTAAACGATATATTTGCTATTTAATCAACTTGTCAATTTAAAATTGATATTTCAACCCTGCAATTTTGTGTCAGCTTGGTCATGGCAGAGGCTCTCTGGAAACAAGGTCCAACTAAGGCGGCAAAGGCCAGAGAAGTATATGTGAAGGTACCTGCACATGCTTGCTGTTACAGTAATATTATAAACTTAGGGTCCTTCCTCTGAAGTAGAGTACCCGCCAAGGTGTATGTCAAATTCTACCTTATGGTCGCATATTTTGTATGTCTTTTTGGAACTCAAATTTGAAAATGTAAAATGAGTTTTGGCATTTCCCCATTTTAGTTACCAACAGAGGCTGGGTGTGGAGAGGAGGCCCAACTGCTCACAGGACTTGGACAAACATATCTCACTCTTGGTGAGATTCAGCAGGCAACATAGGTGAATATACTGTGACAGTCATGTACAGTATACGTTGGCTTACTGTAGTTTGCGAAACGAAACGAAAAATCTGTAGTTTGCGAAACGAAATGGAAAATCTGTAGTTTGCGAAATGAAATTTCCTGGTCAAAGTTAAACTATGGTGGGAGATTATCCTGGCGATGACCTTTGCATAGATTTGCTACGTAAGAGACCCTTGCCTTACATTTTCTAACAGGTCAGGCGAGTCTAACTTTTGGTCGAGCCATCGAGGGTCGAGGGTCTTATGTCGAGGGTATTTAGTTGAGGGTCCCTTCTTTTGTTTTTCTTTTTCGCAGCCCATGTTCCTAGTCGAGGGTCCCTTTCAGTTTTCTTCTTTTTCTTGGCAATAGAAAATACGAGTCATCGCTTTGCATGAGACCGGATGTTGATGTTGTTACGAAATCAAGGAAAACTAATTCTGTTAAAATAAATTGACTTGAGTTCAAATGCGATCTTGAACGTAACGTCCACGTCGGTGGTGGTTTTGTCTAAATTTTCAGGCAGACCGCCTCCATAAGAGTATTGACACTTATCAATACAAATGTGGTATCGTCAAGGCAGATAAAAAGAGAAAAGGCCTTGCTTCTGGTTCGTGTTCGTCGCTAAAGCACAACGGACAATTAAAATACTTAAGGGATGAGGGCGAGGGAAGTACAAAAAAAAAATATTCGCGAAAGGGAAAATTGAATGTAAAAAAAAATCCATGCATGCCAATTAACCCTGAAACATATCCATGCTATGGCCAAAAAAATTCATACGAGAAATGATAACGAAAAAAATTCCCGCATTTCGAAATTTGCCCACCCCTCCTCCCCCCAATAAGTTTTCACGCATTACCCGGGCACTCTGACCTGGTGTTGTTTAGTAGACGCAGCGATAAAGTCCTTTGGCAAACTACAGATTCTTATTTCGCAAAGTACAGATTTTCCATTTCGTTTCTTGGCTCATATAGCACGACGGGTCGACGTTGTCAGCCAAAGAACCTGGACGCGGACAGTGGACGTAACGTTCAAGATCGCATTTGAACTCAAGTCAATTTATTTTAACGTAACTAGTTTGCCTTGATTTCGTAACAACGTAAACATTCGGTCTCACGCAATGTGATGACTCGTATTTTCTATTGCCAAGACAAAGAAGAAAGGGACCCTCGACTAGGAACATGGGCTGCGAAAAAGAAAAACAAAAAAAGGGACCCTCGACTAAATACCCTCGACCTCGACATAAGACCCTCGATGGCTCGACCAAAAGTTAGACTCGCCTGACCTGTTCAGAAAATGTAACGCAAGGGTCTCCTACATAGCAAATGCATGCAAAGGTCATCGCCAGGATAATCTCCCGCCATAATTTAATTTTGACCGGGAAACTTAATTTCGCAAATTACAGATTTTCCATTTCGTTTCGTTTCGTTTCGCAAACTACAGTAAGCCGTGTACGTTCATATAAACTGTGTTGATATAAGAACTGATCGCTATGATTTTGCATGGTGAGTCCCTTACTTAGTAATTACTTTTTGTTTCAGATCTGTGCGAAAGCTTTAACCATTGACAAAAGCTGTTAATCAGCCCTCACCTTGCAGGTAAAGGAAGTTAAAACAATTACTTTGTCTTTCCCTCTTGCCAGTTTGTCCTTATTTAAATGTAGTGTTCTAGTTCTGCTTATTTACCCTACGCCTTTTTCAGTGATCCCTTCTATTGCCAGGGTTTCATTCCACTCAGCCTTTTTGTGTGTGATGACTGTTTTTTCCCCCAGTTTTTGCAGGGTCAAATAAGTTTCCATGAGGGTTACTTTGATGATGCAGAGTTGAGGTATGTTTGACTATACAAGGTTTTTCTTTGAGTTTTCAAGAGGATGGATGTTAATGCAAGATAGTTAGTTATTTACAACTATTTACCAAAGTGGAGGGTGCTAGAGGTGGATATTTACTGAGCCACGAAAGAAAAATAATATCTGCCACTGGCCACTGACACAGAGGTGAATAGCTGCTTTTATTAGTATGTGCTAAAACAATGAGATAATATAGCACAAAAACAAGACTTTAACTCGTTTAATCCTGCAACAATTACTATATGTTTCAGCCCAAATCCCATTCATTGCTTGGAGATGAATAGCCAAGATATTCAGAGTTTGAGAAGCCAATCAGAAAGTGCCTTCAAATCCATCCACAGTTCCAAATTAATTAACAACTATTCACCAAAGTGGAGGTGGTTAGTGGTGGATATTTACTGAGCCGCGAAGCAGCAAGGTAAATATTCACTGCTAACCACCGACACTGAGGTGAGTAGTTGTTTTAGTATATAGATAGATAGATAGATAGATAGATAGTTTATTTGTAAAAAGCTTGCAGCCACTGAGCTGAAATGTTTATTTACAATAAAGTATAAAATATAACTTATAATAGTAATATAATAGTATTAAAGTCCTAAATAAATAATAATTTCCTATAAATATGATGAAAGCTTGAATTGTTAAAATATATATACTAAAACAGTGAGATAATATACACCACCAAAAATTGATTTGAGTGATTTCTTCGCTTGTCATGGATGCAAACCGGGATGCCATTTTTTCCCAAGTTCTTCTGAGGTAAATAGCAAAGGACATTCGGAGTTTGACTAGCCAATCAGAGCGCGCCTTCAACACTATCCACTGTTTTAGCATATACTAATAGAGGATATTCTTGGGTGCTTGATATGAAAATAAAGCTTATTGTTCTGTTGGCTTCAAATAATTTATTTATTGGACAAGAGATGCTTTTTGACCACTACTCATATAAATAACCTTTGCATGATTGTGCTGTTTAATTATTTTTATTAGTGAATATATTTAAAGATGACATATCTACAATGTAGAGGCCAAAGGTTTCTCTACAACCATAATGTAAAATTATTTAATTTGTTGTCTGTTTTTTTCTTTTTTTGTAATGAATGTATCTTCATTGAAATTAGGTTTTTGGAAGCAATAGAAAAATGTGAAGATTGTGCATTTTACCACTTTCTGCTTGGCAAGTTGTACTGGGAAATGAATGGAAATTTAAGAGCTGACAAGAAAAAATGTTTGGCAGAGTTTTTAAAGGTATAGAAAAAATTATTTGATAATTTTTAAAACATGTCCTACTTTGTACCTAGCCTGGCACAGTATCTGTTATATATATCTCTATATGCTTTTCCCCTGCTTTTGTACATGAATCATGATGGATTCAGTTAAATCTTAGCTGCAAAAGTTACCATCATGTTTAGCCTTGAGTCGTGTTTAGCCTTGAGTCTCTTCAGCTTAAATTTGGGTCTGTCTGTGGAAAGAAACAGCAAGCAGTATTGTCTTCAGTACCTCACTCTGCTTCTCGGATCAATTTTCAGTTGAGTGTAGAAAGTAGTCCGGGATGTCTCTGGTTTTGCTTTACTTCGTTATGTGATCGGTCCAGAAAACTCGCGCCGCTTTCTGAACCAATCAGAATTTTGAAACTGAAACCAATCGCAACTTGGTCACTGGCATTTTCCCGCGCTTCAGGCAGTTTGCTTGTTTTTACTTTGAGTTCTCATTGGCTCCTGGTTGTACTTTCCTCGCTATAATTGGCTGTAGTTATTGCTTTGGTTTTGGTTTTACGACACTCAATCACTTTATTCTTTTAGTTTTTACTGATTTTTGCAACTACTCGGTTATTTTAGGTTGCTGCACTCAACTTGTACAAGAATGTTACTTCAGCATCATCGCCCGGAGAGTGCGTGTTATTTGTCTAATATAGTAATTCACTCTTTTGATGTCTTTACAATTAATTTATTTTGTTAAACCATAGTAAGTAGAGGTTATTGGTCAGAAAAATCAACAAATTTCTTCGTTTGAAGGTTTTGTCCTGTTATTTAGACCCAATTACGCACAACTTTCAATAGCTTTCTAATCCATTCTAAACTGTTCGAGCTGATGTGTCCCTTTGTTGTTCTCTCAAGGGGTAAATGGGCGTGGCTACGGCTTGGATTGTCTCACTTGAAACAGAACGAAAGTACAGAAGCCATATCCTGGTGAGTTAAGTTGTCGTAACCTTGTGTAATGTATTCGACAAATTTGCAATTATATTGTTTACCATAAGGGAAACGATCATGAAACCGGCTCAGATTCGATTTAACACTGTAGATGGAAAAAATAATAACATTAAAAAAGAAAACACAAGTACTCTGCAACTCGGAAAATTAGAAAGTCCTTGTTTTTGCATTTCATCAGCCAAACAATCTCGATTGAATTTCAGCTTTTTTTGCTTATTGTTACATCTCTCAGTTAGTACGTGCGCTGCGATTGGCCAATTTGGCACGCCGTAGTTCATTGTTCGTCCCCCTAAATTCAAAGGTTTTTTTAAATTGAAAACTTTCCCTTCTACTTCAACCCAGAGGTAATTAATAAATTTCTTACTAACCTGGTGTTTTGGGGTCCGTACTGTAAGTTACGGAACAAATTCGAGTGGAAAATACTCGGTCGTGATTTACAGTATAGACTTTGAACCGTTATCAAGAGATATATATTTACAAATAATTTCAGTTATAAAATAAACTCAGCCCTCTAATAAACGCTGCATCAGAGAAACTAAATGTGCATAAAAAGCCGTACCGGTGTTGGCCAAATAACAGTTCGAAATTGTTTCTAGTTAAAATTTACCAGTAACCCACAAAAGAAGAAGGAAAGTTGTGGTGTTTGGCCATCACTTGTTTGTTTGTTTTAATCTTTCACTCGATGTGTTCTCCTGCGGGAAAAATTTAATTAGTAGAAGTTTTTCTCTCAACTTCGTCTCAGGAAACATTAAGACTGTTCCGAGAACAAAACTGTTCTCCTTGGACAAGCCTTTTACTGTGTGTTTGTCTCAATATTAGGGACCGGTCATTTATCAGAGGGGGGGTGGGGGGTGGGCTGGTGCAGATGGGGGTATCATAACTCTTTGTGCACCAGAAAATGGGGGGCTGCATAAAATTGTGCCACTATTTCTGAGGGGCCATGTATTTTTGTGCATTCCAATGTCCGTTCCACAAAAAGGAAACAACACTGAAGGAATCAACAACAAGTCAAATATGATTTATTATCAAAATGATGGCGTAACAAACCAACGTAACATGATGTATAGCAGTCCTTTCACATTGGAAAATAAAACTTCACGTATTACTCAGTCTTACTCGGTATCACTGTCCTCTGATTCACTGTTTGAAAAGCTGTTAGTGGGCAAGTACTCTTTAATTAGTGTACAAGCTTTATCACTTATAAGCCCTCTCTCCATCATTTGTAATTTGCCAGTAAACTTGTGTCCTTTTTAAGGTTATTAGAGCAGCTACATTGACTTCCTTAACTGGAATCTCACCATCAAACAGTAGTTTGGAGATTAAACCAAATTTCTCTTCTTCTCGTCCAGCTTTTCTCTTCTGTACCTTTCTCTTATTTTCGCTATTTGCTTTAAATAGTTCGGTGAGTTTTATTTAAGTTGTATTATGATTGTTACTGAGGTTGAGGGCGGGTCATCTTAACTCATGTACAGACTCGAAGGGGGCCACATTATGTTATGCAGTGGCAAGAACAGGCCCACGGGAAATCATGTGTATGAAAATTAAAATGCACCAGCCCAACCTCCCCCTCCCTCTAATAAATGACTGGTCCCTCAGATTAAGATCATCTTTAGAGCAATTTTAATTGAGTGTCGAAAGTAATCCGGGCTTAATTTGGTTTTGCTTTCTTCGCTTGGTCCAGAATACCTGCGCCACCTCCTCAAAAAACTGCCACCAGTCGTGATCTGGTCACGACTTCGCATTTTCCCGCGCTTTAGGCAGTGTGCTTAGTTTTACTGTGAGTTCTCGTTGGCTGCTTGTGTTATCTTCCTCTTCTCTTCTTGACACTTGTGATTACGATGATTTGAATTTACGACACATCATCGAAATATGCTCCAAGATTTTCTTGTTGTTTTTGCTGTTTTTGTTGTTTTTTTTGTTGTGTTTTTTGGTTGTTTATTTTTTTAGGAAATCCGTATTGAAGTTCTAAATACGAATTGTTTTTCACACAAGTTTTCAGAGTGCCCTAAGAGCTGATCTTAAAGACAGGTAGGTCGCAAGTACAGTGGAACATTCTGATTTTCATTCAGCTAAGCGTGACTAGCATCTAATTTCTCCTTACAATAACACCTCAGAATCAAACATTGAGGTCACGAGATTAACAGAAATGATCACCAACCAAAGACGCTCTTGATTGTTAAACAAACTCTCCCTTTTCCGCACCTTAGGAAACCGTGTGGAGAATATGCATACTGATGTTAGGTAGCTAAGGGTTTCTTTTTTCTGTTGTTTTCCTTTGTCTTTTAGGCATTGCTGGGAATGTCTTGGTGAAGGATATATGAGTCGAGGAAGCTACATGGCGGCTATGAAGGCTTTTACAAGAGCTTCTGAGGTTTAAACTTTCCGCTCATCATTTTTAACCGTGAAATATATTGTAGTAACGTAAAAATAAGCTTAAGTATCACTGTTCTGTAACACTTCTTAGAAACACTAGGTTTCTTCCAAGTCTTTTTGATTAATGCATTACTCAATCAGTCGGTGAACAGCCAGTCAGTCAGTCATTCTGTCTGTCTGTTGCTCGGACAGTTAGCCAGTTAATCTGTCTTTCCGTCAGGTAGGCAGGCGTTCAGTGGTTAATTGGTTACATAGTCAATCAATCTGTCAGTCCGTCTTACAGTCAGTCAGTGAGTAAGTCAGTCAGTGAGTCAGTGAGTCAGTCATTGAGTCAGTCAGTGAGTAAGTCAGTCAGTCAGTCAGTGAGTCAGTGAGTCAGTCATTGAGTCAGTCAGTGAGTAAGTCAGTCAGTCAGTCAGTGAGGCAGCCAGTGAGCCAGCTTGTGTCAGTCAGTGAGTCAATCAGTGAGTAAGTCAGTCAGTCAGTCAGTCAGTAAGGCAGCCAGTGAGTCAGCTTGTGGGTCAGTCATTGAGTCAGTCAGTCAGTCAGTCAGTCAGTGAGGCAGCCAGTGATACAGCTTGTGAGTCAGTCAGTGAGTCAGTCAGTGAGGCAGCCAGTGAGTCAGCTTGTGAGTCAGTCATTGAGTCAGTCAGTGAGTAAGTCAGTCAGTCAGTCATTGAGGCAGCCAGTGACTCAGCTTGTGAGTCAGTCAGTCAGTCAGTCAGTCAGTGAGTAAGTCAGTGAGTCAGTCAGTGAGGCAGCCAGTGAGTCAGCTTGTGAGTCAGTCATTGAGTCAGTCAGTGAGTAAGTCAGTCAGTCAGTCAGTGAGGCAGCCAGTGAGTGAGCTTGTGAGTCAGTCATTGAGTCAGTCAGTGAGTAAGTCAGTCAGTCAGTCAGTCAGTCAGTGAGGCAGCCAGTGATTCAGCTTGTGAGTCAGTCATTGAGTCAGTCACTGAGTAAGTCAGTCAGTCAGTCAGTCAGTGAGGCAGCCAGTGATACAGCTTGTGAGTCAGTCAGTGAGTCAGTCAGTGAGGCAGCCAGTGAGTCAGCTTGTGAGTCAGTTATTGAGTCAGTCAGTGAGTAAGTCAGTCAGTCAGTCAGTGAGGCAGCCAATGAGTCAGCTTGTGAGTCAGTCAGTGAGTCAGTCAGTGAGTAAGTCAGTCAGTCAGTGAGGCAGCCAGTGAGTCAGATTGAAAGTCAGTCATTGAGTCAGTCAGTGAGTAAGTTAGTCAGTCAGTCAGTCAGTCAGTGAGGCAGCCAGTGAGTCAGCTTGTGAGTCAGTCATTGAGTCAGTCAATGAGTAAGTCAGTCAGTCAGTCAGTGAGGGAGCCAGTGAGTCAGCTTGTGAGTCATTCATTGAGTCAGTCAGTCACTCAGTCAGTCACTCTGTCAGTCAGTCAGTCCATTAGTAAGTCGATCAGTCAGTCAATAATTTTGTTTGAACTTGTTATGGTTCAACATAATCATGATATCGTTGCATTTTTACAGCTTGACCCATCGTCGCTCCACTGCCTTTTCCAGTAAGTATGCGCAATGCAAGTTTTTGGTCCGTAATCCCTTAAAATGAAAGCAGTTTATGTAATTTCGCATATTTTGTGTTTCAATGCAATTTTGTGGACAGGATTGCATTTGGAGGCGGTGTGAAGTATGTTGTAAACAAACACCAACAGTAACTTTCAAATCGTCCCTTCACAGCATATGACCTTGTCCAAACTGTGTGGCCATATATTCATGCATTTACGCACAGCTTCGTTTAAAAAAAAGAAAACAAAACAAAACATAACAGAGCATGGTTACATTACCCGATCGCGAGAAACACAAACAATAGCGAAAAACAAAAAGAAAGAAAAAAAAAACAGCGACAAAATTGGTGACACATTACTGTTGAGTTTGCAATACTCAGGAATCACATACCAATTTTATCCCTAATAACCTTACTTTTATCCGCCCTCTTTTTGCTCGTTGTTGCATTCTGTTTACGGTAACTGTACGACCTTATTCGGGCAGGGAAGTTATTTTGTTTTTAGCTCATTGCAGAGAATTTTCACATATCCTGTTAATGGCGGAGATGAAACATATGTGGTTTATGGAGCACACTTCGCCTTTAAGACGCCCGCAGGTGGACCTGTCTGCTTGCAAAAGTAAGCAGAAAGATCGCATATCAGTGTTATATTTTATTTTGTTCTTGTTTTAAACAGAGCTGTGCATTGCAAGCCTGGCCTTGCATGCCTGTGGAAACTTATCGGTGACTGTTGTACCATCATACATCCTGTGTCCAACAGCTCCATTAGGTAGGACTGCATTATAAAGCAATTTACAATTAAGTGTCGAGAGTAAATAGGAATTGCTTTGTTTTTGCTTTACTTCTCTTTGGGAAACTTGCACCACTTTCTCTACCAATCAGATTCAAAACTGGAACCAGTAACAACTTTGTCAGCTTTGTGATTGGTTTGGAAAACTTGCACCACTTTCTCCAATCAGATTCAAAACTGGAACCAGTCACAACTTTGTCAGCTTTTTGATTGGTTTGGAAACCTGCACCACTTTTCTCAACCAATCAGATTCAAAATTGAAACCAATCAAAACTTGGTCGGCCGCGTCTTCCCGCGTTTTCCCGCGCTTTAGGCATTTTGCTTGCTTTTACTTTGAGTTCTCATCGTCTCCTTGGGATTTTTATTCCGTTGTTCTTAAGTCATAAGCCAGAATAACTTCTGCTTACCGCGGCTGCTACTGTTCATAGTTTTAGAGTTGAATGTTTAGGACTTCTCTGGCTTATGTCTGAATGTGTGTCTGTTTGTGTATCTTGTAGAGGAACAATTCCAGACAACCTTAAGAAGTACATTCAGGGAGAACACAGTGATCTGGATAAGAAACAGCTCCTTGCTTTAGGATCAAGGTAAGAGCTGATTTTATAACAAACAACATTTCCCAGAGACGCCTAAAGCCAATAAATCAAATAGAATTAAATTTCAGTTAGGAGATGGTTTTCGTCAATCGATGAACCTTGAGAATTCTTTATAAGTGGGCTGTTTCAAGTAAATAACTTTTTTTAGTCGTCGCGTCTTAACTCACCCTAACCAAGAGATTGATTATAAACTGTAATCTTTTGCCCTAACCCAACTCGTAGATAAACCTAGTTTTCACTAATTTTGAACGAGTTTTCTTTGTTTCTTTACAGTCTCTTATAATATTTAACGTCCCATAAATGTTGTATGTTTTCCTTCCTGTAGTGCTTATGGAAGAGCATTGAAACTGCAGCCTGATTGTGGAAGCCTGTGGGGTGACTTGGGATTCAACTGCTTTCAGCAAGCCAAGGTGGGTCTATTAGAGTGTGACCTTTGATCAGGTGTTCTTTGTTTTTTTCTGGGAGCCCGATGTTCTGCCTTGCTACGCTATCACGCTCCAGGAAAAAAAAGAACGCCTGAATGCGCGTTACATAACGAGGTGTTCAGTAGAGTGTCCTTGGATAAAACTAATGACGGTCAACCGTAAGGAGCTCCACTGAGCGATTGTTACATCATAATCAACCAATGAGAACTGAGAGCAAAAAATGTAACCAGTAATACAGATGGAAGAACATGTGTAGTTACTTTCAAGCTCTTTTGTTTTACCTTGTCGTTTATCCAGGTAGTGATATAATGTTTAACCATTGAGAAAACCTGAAACACTTGGGCGATAATCGATTGAAGAAGCTTTTTTTTTTTTAGTTCCCAACATCTTTGTAAAGAAGTATTTTGTTTAAATTCAGAAGCATTTTTTCGACATTTTTTGTTTCTCAATTTAGAGCTCTACTTTTTCTTATTATTTTCTTTTCTCCAAAGATTTTAGAGGGAGATGTGAAAGAGAAGATGTCGCACAGGTCTCTGCAGGTAAGCAGTCTTAATTTTGATATATTCAAGAAGAGGAAATAGTGTATATGAGGGAAAAGAAAGTTGCTTTGAGTGACCGGGTGGTCCGAGAAATCGATGGTACGGTGTGGTGGTAATCAAGGGGTAATCAATTGGGGTTCAAGTGAGTGCGAGGTTTGAGGTTGCGAGGGTTCCAAATATCAGGAATCGACTGTGTTGAATTGTGTTCGGAGAGCTTCATCAATTTCATGCGCGAAAAAAGCGCGAGTCAGCAAGTCGCGCTTGATTCCAGTTTTGTATCGATTTGTTTGAGAGAGGGGTGTAAGTTGTATAAGAAAACTTTCTTTCTATGTTACCCAAGTGTATCGTGGGAAAACACGAGGGCATGATTGTCAGAGCGGTTGACTCCGGGTGGAGAGGTCTGGGTTTGAGACCTGGCCAGGTCACTGTGTTGTGTTATTGGGCAAAACACTTTTTTCTCACAGTGCCTCACTCCTCCTAGGAATGTAAATGAGTACCAGGGAATTGTCAGGGAAGACTGATGAAATGCAGGGGGGGTAACCTTGCAATGGACTGGCGTCCCATCCAGGGAGGAGTAGTGATACTCCTGGTCGCTTCATGCTAAGGAAACCTGGACAACCTCTGGCTGGATGGGCCACTTGACTCGAGTATAGACCTAACCTTACCAAGCGTATTTATTTTACTCTTTCAGGCTTTGAAGAAAGGAATAACCCTACAACCGTCAAACCACAAACTCTGGAATAGTTTAGGAGTAGTGGCGGCTTCTAGAGGTAATGTTTGCAGAGTGAGGCACTTGTGAGTGAAGAAGATATAGTTAATACCAGCGGTATTACACGTAGTCTAGAATGAAAAAGGTCGCGACACGCGAACACAATACTTGCCTCGACTTAAAATGACGGCAACTTTTGAACCATTGCAGTCAGCAGTAAAACACCAGCCAATCACAGCTGAGCACAATGGTTCATTGAGTTACGCATATCCATTTTACCTTAAGGCTTGAAGAACATTCGAGTATACAGTAGAAAAATCACGATCGTCCACATCGGAAATGAATATAAAGAGAGAAAAATGGTTATATTTCACTACAAGTATTAGCCATGGTTTAGATCCTGCTAACCATTTTTTTGTAAACCTTACAAAAGTCAACAATCCAGACCTCAGTCAGCATTCATTCATCATGTCTATCGAGACCGAACCAAACGTAAGTGTCTGCTTTAGTAGACGGAAACAGCTAATCCCACAAACTTGAAAAAAAAAGACCTTCCTAAAGACTGAACAATTGAATTAGAAGTGATCATGTCCAAATGGAACTCACACTTTGAACTTGACAACGCCTCCCCTGCTCCCTTCTAACACGATACCCGTCATTAAAGAGCCTTATTATGTAAACTCATAGTGCAGTGATCAACAAATCGACAGTGGTGTGTCGTGGTCTGACTCATGAGGCGCATCCGAGTGAGTCCGCAGCAAATTTTGACCACAGTGATGACGAATATCGTTGTTGATAATACAGACCACGCTAAACCATCGTTGATTTGTTTTTTTATCACAATCGACGTCAAATACAATGATTCTTTCAGTGCGACACGTGGCGACACACGTTGACGCGAGCAGCGTTGTCTGTTCTCTTACCGACAACGGCAAATTGGCCAATCAGATTGCGACATTACTGCCAGTTGTGGTAAAAAATCTTCGAATGGTCTAAGGAATTACTATAATAATGATAGCCACATGCCTAAGAATTCAGTTCATTTCGTCCTTTTTTCGACAATTTTAATAGACCCTGTATTTATAAGAAAAGCATTCAAACAATTTTATGTTGTGCTTACAGAATGTTATAGCTTGGACAAACTTAGGAGTGCTGTATCTAAAGCATGGTAAAATAGAGGTAAATCGTGACGAGCATCTAATTTCTCCGTACAATATCACCCCCCCTGAATCAAATATGAAGATCACGAGAATAAAAGAAATGATCACCAACGAGAGACGCTCTTGTTTGTTAAACAAGTTTTCCTTGTCAGCACCTTAGGAAATGTATAGAAAACAATATAGAGAGTGCGCAAACTGTTATTATGGTGTGGAACATATTAACATGTTAAACATCACACTCACCTGAAAAATCGTGATAAAATCTGTTATATGCTCCCACATCGTAGCGGGCGGTAGAGTGAATAAAATGCTAGTAGTCGAAGGATGATTGTTCTTACATACACTTGGCATTTGCCACTAATGATTAAGGAAGCCACTGACAGAAGAAAAAATATTTCTTTTGTTTTAAAACACATGCTGCAGCTCTAAATGTTGGCGAGATTGATGCCTTAAACGTTGGGATTGTTTAATACTGAATAAACATTTTTATTTTCACATCGTTCTTTACAGCTTGCTCATGAGGCATTCAAGAATTCTCAAGCTTTAGATTCGTCTTACCCCGCAGCGTGGATTGGACAGGTAAATACTATTATAGGATATTATCAATAATGATAATTATCGTCATTATCATCATTACACATTTAACCATGATAAACCTATTGCTATCAGCTGTTATAACATAACCAAAGTAAAGCGCGCGCTCTGATTGGTCAATTTAGCGTTCCCCATTTGCCCATGGGTGTACGCTGCTGACGTGAGCAAATGCAAAGACTATTTTTCCGCGCGCGCTTGTTTTTTCTGGTCGCGTAAGATTTGTTAAATAAACGGGAACTCTTTAGCTACAATGTATCAATGTTATGTTATAAAACAAATGGTAAACACCACAGCGTACACTATTGAGTTATGGATGCACTTGGGAGGTTGCTAAGCACGAAAGAAGCGTAAGAGTCGCTCGAGGCGATAGCCGAGAGCGACTCTAGCTTCTTGAGTTGATTGGCAACAACGTGACATTTGATTTCGGAAATTGGCCACAATCTTGAACAACCAAATAGCCACGAGTCAAATAAAACCCCGTAACGAAATGAACTGGACTAATTCAAGCTCGTAAATGTCAATTGCCACCGTGTACAAAGAGGAAGCCATTTGCGAGCTAAACTTGAGGCACTCAGCTGTTGTCCATGCATGCAACATTTCTGTAAAGAACGCACCCTAGCTTGAGACAGGACAGTTCATGAAGTCGTGTTCATGAACGTTTAAAAGTTCAAAAACTTCTCGAAAGCCAATAGTTAAGGAATCCAACCATGCAATGGTTTGACCATTTTTTTTTCAAAAGCTCAGTATTAATTGATTACGCAAACTGAGCAAATTATATGTAATTTACTTTTGAACGGTGATACGTCAGGTAGCCCAAGCAAATATTGAAGATTTAATTTAAGGAGCTTTATATCGAAAGTGTAGTGTCCAATTTTTTTTCAAACATTTTTATAAATATTTTAGCAGGAAATCATGTTTTTTCCAGTAAGGTTTGCGGATTATCAACACAATTTTAAAATCCTTGTTATTTTCTTTTTTTGCAAGGAATAAGCCATTTTATATCTCAGAAATTTTTAGACAATAATCTCGATGCCCAATGAATAAATCTACTTCATCAATTTCTTTGGGGAATAATTTTTGCGGGCGATAAAGATTTAGTAGCTAGTTGGAAGAGCACTTTACAGATGTCGAAATTTAAGTAACAAAAAAGTGACATTAGAGAGGGGAGCTACCTCGAAACACTCTTGGAAATGATAAACCATTCATACCCTTTCGGGAGGGGAGGGAGAGAGGTATTAGCCTACCATACCAACACTCACGGTCTTAAAATAACTAAGGAAATTGTGCCGCCTTTGCTATGACATCCGCAAAGGGTTAGACATTCTGGTCATCTTCTTCCTATCTCTGGGAGAAAGATAAAGACAGAAGCTCACCAGTTTACCTCGAATATCAAGCGTGTTCTGCCTAAGGTTCTTGTATTTCGCTTTTGTACGTCTAAATTTTAAAAACAGTAATGAATTCTGAGCACGCAAAATATGAATGACAAAATTCACTTTAATTTGTTTCACAGGGAACGTCGTCTTAAGTGTTCATCGCGTTTGAACGGTTGGATTTTCATCAGAAGATCGATAACAGTACAATTGAACCTTCTGTCTTTAAACCACTAGGTTATTTGTGCGTGATAATCGACTCTTTATAGACTTTTCATTTCTATCTTGAGTGCGATTCGTACGGTCAAAAAGGGGTATCGAGTAATATACTAGATAACGAGTAACATACTAAATAAGGAAAATAGATGAAGTTGATCGGGCGAGTTTCTCTAAGATGATCACTTTTTTAACTAGTAAGTGTTAATCTAGATAAGACTAAAATAAAGTAACAAGAAGAACCACGCAGGTAACATTAGAGAAGGGATATACCTCGACACTCTCTAAGAAATGAGTGACAATTCATACCTTTTTGGGGAGGGGAGGGAGAGGTGGGGTGAACCTGGACCATACCTTTAAAGCAGGATCCAGTGGCACGATCCATGTTCCTGTAAAATATTCTCCTGAAAAGTCACATCGGTCATTCCCGCTACTCTCGCGCCTTTATAGCCATGAAACCAGTATTTTGAGAGCACAACACCAATCGATCATCCAAAATGTGATAAGGAATTGTGTTAGTGTTGATACTTAAATGTCAAGAACACCTGACATCTCGGGCCAAGCTCGTGCAGATTCTTCTTGTGAGAAAAATGGAAATCGAATGCTACGGAAAGATAAATTAACTTTGTTTTTTTTTCTTTTCCTATTCCTGGAAGGAAGGTTACGACAAAAGCTCAGCACCTTACCACGAATATTAAGTTTACAATATTAATATTGTAATAATATTGTATTTTTACAATATTGTAAGTTTACAATATAAATTTACAATATCATCAGAACAACCACTATATATGCTTTGAAACTACAAGTGACTATTCTGCTGCATGAGGAAGCAAGATTTTCTCGTTCATACCATGTTGTATACATCAGAAAAATCTCTCGATACTGATTTCACCACAATTCCATTTTGATCTGAAATTTGGTACAAGTGTAACATAGGTATAGCTAAGACTTCCACCAAGCAGTCATGGATTTGTAAAGAATAAGAAAGATGGTAAGTTTTGAGCTTGGTGAAGAAATATAGAAAGGTGTTTTCTGTCTTTGTCACGAGCGTGGGACAAATCAAGGATTTCTTTATCCTGAAACTCACCTGGACCTTGGTGGAGAGAATACAAGAAGCGATAAGAGTAATAAAGTAAAAACGATCGCAACAATGGACCAATAAAGGCACCTCCTGGTTAAAGTGAACGCCATTAGCCCTTGAAATCAATGCTGTGGAAGTAACGACAGAAAGATATGTCGGAATGTGTGGATATTGGTAACAATCTAATGTACTATAAAGGAGTCTCGTTTTGTTAAACTTCCCCTTATCTATAGCCTGTTGGGGGAACTGCAGGCTCTCAGGCAGTGGAGACTGACATATGACTACTTTGCGAAATTAGTTTCATATGGATAGTGAAAGAGGAGGTTACCATCATCTTCGGGAAAGTACTATAATGTAATGTTCCTGTAATGTTTACACGTAATTTATGATAAAAAAAGAAAGACATCGTTATATTGAAAGATGAAAATAGTCCATTTCGCAAAATAGTATCTCTCCTTAAATTGCTATTTTGAGAAATATTTTGTAAAAGGTTTGAGAAATTAAAGAAGGCCACAAGTTTTGGTGATATACCAATTTGAAATGTTTAACTGAAATGACGATTTCTCCAAAATCTTTGCGAAAATTATTTTTACCTTTTCAGAAAATATAAATATATATCTTATTAGACGTTTTATTGCGTAGTATCGCTAATTATTGTATGGCTGTGTCTCACAAGAACTGGGAACTACCGAACTCACGAATTTGATTGGCTGAAATCAATATTAAAAACAGTCTAGATTTTCCCATCTAGACCGGCATCTAGACCGGTGTAGAAAAAAAAATGTACAAAGAATATAAAAAATTGGCATGTAAGACACAGCCATATAATAAACATCTTGTTAACCGAGCTAGGTCGGTCTGTATGGATAAATCTTGACCTCGGTCGCTGGTACAGACCTCACTGCGTTCGGTCTGTAGTGGCGACCTCGGTCAAGATTCTCCCATACAGACCTCCCGCTCGGTTAATAAAAACTAAGTATTTTTAGTAAACACAACACGTTTATTTTGTCCATATTGAATTATTACACCACCTGTCTTCCCGCGAATCGGGTTTCATATTTCTGCAAATTGATACATCACGTGATCATAAGATATTACTACAGTATTTTTACGAGTTGTGCGCGTTATTTGCACTCTGCGAAGCACGATTGGATAATAAATCGGCATTGTTCCTTTAGTTTTGTAATATCTCGCCTGGTTATATGGTGATTTATAAATGGAAGGGATTTCAATCGAGGTAACGACAATAGCGGTAATGTAAGATTGTGATGTAAGTTCGGGAACAATGCCTTATTCGTTTAGTTGTTATTGTTCTCTGTTGTGTATGACCGGGAATGACTTCACTCAATTTCCCAGAATGTACTTTGTACTCCTAGGTATCACGTAGCTACTTAGTTAAATATAGCGATCCTGGATGCGCTCGTGTCGGTTGATGCTGTGGTTAAGCCTGGAGTTTAAGCGGAGTGATTCTTAGAATAAAGGAGCTGATTAATTGGGAAACGTGTTGGTGCATTTTCGACAGTAAGATCCTACAAGGTCTGTTGCATTTCGAGATGTACTTGAAACACAATGATCGGGTTAAGAACTTCACAATCACGAATGATTTACATAGACAATTGAACTCATTCCAAAGGCATATTTTCTTCTCATTTTCATGCGGAAAAAGCCGTTGATAAAATGTGGTGGGCCCTTAAGTACGTTTTCATCACGTCTTTCGTAATTATCTTGCCTGATTTCATTCCATCAACCTTGCTTCTAATCCTCTTGGACATATCATGGAATTTCTCCTTTGCGACGAGCTAAAATTAATTCTGAATTCGGCTCAAGGCCCGATGATCTCTCCATTTATTTAGAAACCACATGGAAATTAACGTTCGTTTCGCCACGCGCAGAGATCTTTAGCAAAACAATGAACGCAATCGGCGGAATACGAGATCCCCGCGCACCTAGATGCGTTGTTATGTTATGCACTGATATGCTGGAGCACAGGCAGCCCAAGCTCACTTGTAGAAAAGCGGACGTGACTCTTACCGTGTTGCGCAACGTTTTATATTTATAAAAGTTTGTATGGAATGTTATCGGTTTGCATTAAAAGAGAGAAAAAAATGTCTTCTTTTGAAATAAAATGGGCCTACCTTATTGCCTTGTTATTTTCTTTGTTGATTCCAAGCGTCTCAGCCGATGTCTGATTGGTTGACTAGATATCCGCATCTAAAGTTAGAGTAGCGTAAAATATGCGAGAATTGTTGCGTGAGTGGACGCCACGTCAAAAATATTTCAAATATCAAAATTTCCTGACACAGTTTCGTTCGTCATTATCCCTGGTATGTTTTGGCGAAATCTCACGAAAATCGGTCAAGTCCCAAAAAACTCGCTCAGAATGGATGTATATCTCTCAAAATGAAATGCAAGATTTTAGCTCCTAAAGGTTTGTAAACAAGAAGCGCCTCCTCCTGAAACAGCGAACCAATGGGAAGATGGGACCTCCTGGTGTCAATGACAATGGATCAAGATTTTCCTGGGAAAAGCATTGCATAGCACTCAGGTTTTTTTTTATCTCGCTCTGATGAACGTTGAGTAATGGGCAAAGTTGGTAAAGGAAAACCCGCAGCAAAAAAGGTAAAGCTGGAAAAACTTCTGAAAAGGAAAACAGCGAATCGACAGACAGTTTAAGAAATACTCTTATCGCTGAATGAGTTCCCTCGGGTAAGTTTATTCATGATTTCATATGATTCAAGACGATTGCCTATGTTTTTGTACCAAGGCTGGTTTGCGCTTATTGAAAGGAAACTTTGTTTCTAACCTTATGTACGACAGGTGTAGATTTAATGGCGACTTCTTTGTTCACAATTTGGATGCCAGAGTGAAGAGGAGTGCCAGGATTGTTTTTTTCCTGACAAAATGGCGCCATTTCTCTCTTCTTTGTGCCTGTTTTTTTTTTTTTTTTCTTTGCTCAAGGACTCCTCTCTAATTTTGATCTATGTTTTTTATCCATGAGAAAAGACTTTCCACTGGCAGAGAACTTCCACGCGTGAATGTTAGCAAGGGCGCGATGTAAAGAAAATATGCACATAGCATGAAATGGCCGTGATATACACCTAGGGGGTTTGCCCATTTACGAGATTATGACACCTTCCTGATTTACTAACTTTAATTTGAAAATACGTTTTCCCAAATAAGTCGGACGCTGTTTGAGATTTTTATATTTTTCTTTTGTAAACGTTAGGTAAAATGGCTAACTTCAATCTAGTCTAATAAAAGGAAAAACGATTTTTTTTCGGTCTCTGAAGGTGGGAACTAACCTTAAGTGCTTTCTTACATATTGAGACTTTCCCTTAAACAGTCATATGGCAAAACATGCTGCTGTATTCGGCGAGCGGGCAACAACTACGCAATTGTATCCCGGTCGGGATACATTTGAATTTGATTAGGGGTACGTGAGCAAGAATCAACCAATCATAGTACTCGTTGTGTTGACTGAAAGTCTAGGTATATAACAATTAGCATTGAACTTCAACCGCACAGAAAACAACGTCAATCACTATTCTTGCGATTTATTATGACAAAACTTAGCAAAGCCTTACTTTCACTATTTTCGGTCTTTCATTTGGCACTATCATTACTGTTATTAATCAAGTAATTAAGAATGATTTTGGATGTGAGTCGCACTACCTAAACGTCGTTCGTATGTAGAGTACAAATCGATGTATTCTTTTCCAGTAGAGACACCAACATGGTCGCTAATTAATTGTTTTGCCGTGAACCAATTGCTGGCCGTAACGTTATATGAAAACGATCCACGAGTCGCATTTTTAATCTCTTTTGAGGCCTTCCTAAACGCACAGCCAAAGCCAACAAGCAGATGATTTGATGTTCGTATTCTGTCATGACAAGTTTCACGAGACAAGCTCAATTAATCCACAAAGAATGGAATATTACCATCGGCTGGCACATGATCCAAGCATGAGTGGTGCTTTGGTTTATTGCAGGGCTTGAAGCTGCCAGATTTGTACTCCCCCCAACCACTTGTCATTCCTTGTTTTATCCAGGACTGAGCATGTTTAAGAGTTTCTCTTCCATAACGACCCCTTATATACAAAGCAGGATTGCAAGCCGTGTTTACCCAGTTGCCTCTTATATTCGCTTTGGTAAACGATGCAATGCTCCGTAGCTCTGGTGGAAGGTGCTGCCAATTAATCATATCCCCCATCCCCTAGAGTTCGAAGTAAAATCCACGGAAATTGATGTACATGAAACCATCAATTAACTTTCCCATTCCCTTGTCAAAATCTGGCGCTTTATATCCGGAAAATGAGATTCTTTTACTTCGAAAATACTGTTTTGTTTCTTCCTCGTTAAATATTTCAATTTGTGATGAGAACGTGATGAGATCTCCGTCGACATCATACGGGACAAGGCCATTGAACTTTACACCACCAACAATAGAACCAGAGTCAAGTTCAAATGAAATATTTCTTTCATCACAGAACTTCTGAAGAACTGTCAACAGATGTGCATACTCTTCCAAGCAACAGATGGGGAGTAGTTCGTTTGTTGCTTTGCACGTGACACCAATTTCGTCGCAAGAGAATGAATGTTTGACCCCCTGGGGCAACAGTACCCGATTAATGCCCCTCTTTTTCGCCAAAGGTGTCCAAACATCCCTTTTAGTGCTCTTGGAATACGAAGTGTAATCTGAAGCGAAATACATAGAATCTGGGCAGGTCATAACTTGGTGGCCATCCTCTCTAATGCGCAAGAACCAGTCTTCAAATATCACTTCGTTCGGAAGACTTTCGTCAAGCTTAAACAATTCTGCTTTAGCTAAAAAAGGTCCCTGCAGATAATCACAAAACATACACGCATTTTGTGAGTGAAAGTAACCTTCTTGATATTCTAGAACAAAGTTTAGTAGTTTGGTTTGCACGCATCCAGCTTTCCAGTGACCTGAAATATTCCGAAATGCTCCCCCAGCAACTTTTACATTTGGTATCTGACTAACCACACGAATTTGTCGCTCTATTTGAGTGAACCATGAGAAGTGAACCACATCACGTGCTACCAGTACATACGGAGTGGAGGCCTTACCTTTGAGTGTGTTCCAAACTGTTGCTTCTGTTGTATCATCGACTTTAACCACGTCAATGTTTTCGTACTTTTGGGCCATTTCCACGATATCGTTACTACGAGTTGCTACATGAACTTGACCTGTTGGGTAGGTATCATTGATACCTTTTAAGACATTGCGAATGTGTTTCTCATCTTCCTGAGGATATGCAACGGTATTTATTAAAATACTTATTACAGCTCTCAGGGGTTTGGCATTGGTACAGTTGGTGAGAAACCAGCCGTTGGCATAGAACGGATAACCAAATTTACTTCCTCTGTACTCTTCAGCAACGGTATTTATTAAAATACTTATTACAGCTCTCAGGGGTTTGGCATTGGTACAGTTGGTGAGAAACCAGCCGTTGGCATAGAACGGATAACCAAATTTACTCTGTGACATCCAAACTTTTGCTGTTTACTTCACTATTTAGAGTGGTAGTTTCTGATGTGCCGTCAAAGTGCTTTGCCAGTTCTCCAACTTTGTCAACAAGTTCTGGCGAGGGTATACTTTTATGATTTAGGAGATATAGCAGTTGGGAGTGGATTTCGTGAAGCTCCTTTCCAAAGGATTCTCTCAGCGAGGTTTCATTTTTCTCCCCTTCTATCATTGCTTCAAGTGGGGCCCCGATATATCTGAAGAGGTAATAAGTTTCCGTCTCACATGTTATCTTCTAGTTTTGGTATCATGGTGGACAAACGGGGCCTTTGGGTCCCTTTTCTCGAAAGTTCCTGAATAACTTAACGGGCCTCAAGCCATAACTTAGAATCAAAATTTAAATAATTAATTGAGAGGTAGGTTCTGGCACCCTGTCTTGTCCTGCATTTAGTCCTGTTTATTTTGTTTCTCAAGCTCAAAGTTTTCTTTTATGATATTAACAACTTTTAACATCTTTACGGGCCCGTTAAGTTAACGGAACCTTCGAGAAACGGTTCCCACTGGGCATTTGAGCATTGCTACCGTGAAAAACCTCAACTAGAACTAAAACATTCGAACTGGAGCCTTGCCGTTGCGAATTACCTAAATAATTTGGTTCCATTGGTTGAGAATTACGGTATTTATATTATACTCATGAAACAAAATGGTTGATGATAAGAATATCCGGCGACTAGAGGAAATCTTTGACGAGCCGTTCTTGATCATCGTAAGAAGATTTTTTGAAAATTTACAATACTATCGGCACAACCACTATTTTTGTACACCACACATGTTTACAATTTACAACTTAATTTCCGATCATTTTGTTGGGTATATTGATAGAAGTAAACTAAGTTTTTTTCGGTTTCTGTGTATAATATACCAAAACAATTATTTAGTATCTCAGTGTCGGTATCAAACCTCGCTGCTACGCGGCTCGGTAAGTGTCCACCACTATTCGCCTCCACTTCGGTTAATAATTCACAACAAGAGAAAACACACTGTTATAATCTCAAATTGTTAACAGTGTTTTAACTTATGAGGAAGTAATATTATACCATTCATATCAAAGCAATTTCTTATTAATTCACCACAATTACATTTCCCACTTGAAGTTGATGTACAAGTAGCCACGGCTGCTACTATTCAATTTTACTTCTTAAAAGGGCAAATTCCTCGATCAAACATACCTGGGTGAGGTGAACAACCGAAGTGATAGGATTATAAAGACACAAATGATTGTTACGACGGACCAAAAGAGGTTATTGCTTGTTAATCTTGCCGCCATTAACCTTTGTGGACTGAGAGCTATGGAAGTACTGACAGAAAGATAAGGAGTTAGAATGCTATTGGAACGCGTGTTGTGCTACTAATAATAGGAACCTTAAGACCGAGGTTTTTAGACAATAGAGAGTTTTCGATTCACGTTTGTTTCTTAAAACGTGTAACCGCAAACCGCTACAAGTCACGTGACCAGACTCCAGCCGTCATGTTTGCCGTTAGCGGTTCACATTTCAACTTCGGGAAAGGCATTTCAGGTTGGTCAACTCCCTCGGCGCTTTTCTTCTTTTTATTCGAAATTTTTCACGTATGTCCCGTAAATATATGTCATTTGAGGTTTTTTTTTTTCGGCCCATGCGTTTGGGACGGTAGAAAACCAAACTTTAGGCCACATTTTGTGTTTGAAATGAAGGACTTTCATACTGTCGGTAATTCAAGATGGCGGCGTACTACTTATGTTCTGATAAAGATGTGTGATGGTACTTCCGATTTTGGGACCAGTAAACATTTCTGTGCTGGTTTTTGTTTATTCGAAATCAAATGGAACCCTAGCATGAAAAACATATCGCTGTTTTTCTTGATTTTTCTCAGGTATGCCTCCATTTCGTTGGCCGCTTGTGGAACAAGAGTTACCGTGGCGAGACAAGTAAGTTGCCACAGACCCGAAAAACCAGTCGAGTGGGACAAAATTGCTGAGAGGCTCAGTGAAGCCTTCAGTGATGGTGAAAACTTCGTTTAACTGAAGGGAAGAGGTTGCAGGGAGCGAATGGAGTGCTTACTTCAAAACGTAGGGCCGAAGATGTAAGATCGTTGAAGAGGTCGGTTGACAGTCTACAGAAAATTTTCCGTGAGTGCTTCAAGTAAAATTTCTGCTACAAGTGCATAACGGTGAACTGTCTGGACTTTGCTTGGTTATCTTGTTTGTATTTACTAAAAAATTCGATTTCGATCTAAAACACTGAAAATCTCAAACCTTCTAACTCCTACTGTTCAAACTGCTAACTGCGGTTTGAGGTTCGCGGTTAACACACCAAACGTGAATCTAAAACTCTCTATTTCCCACGAACTGCGTACGTCAAGCAGGCATGTGACCAGTGCCTTGCCGTCAGGTTTGCAGTTTCAGGTTCACGTTTTGTACGGCTGGACCACGCTCTAGAGGTAAGTGATTTACTGCAAGGTTTTTTTGCACCCAAGAACTCTTTCGCTTATTAATTATCGAATTCTTTTTCTTAGAAACGTAATTTTGAAGACGATTTCTCAGCTAAAATAGAAGTGGACGAATAGATGAAAACGAACATGGCGGCCGACTATTTGTTGTTAAAACTGTTATGCCGGTCGGATTGCTTTGAGGTTAAACAAAAGCCAATTTCCGATGATATGTGAAAGCATGAATGCTTATTTTGTTTCCTTAATGGCTCTGTTCAATTGGCCAAGCATACAAAGCTGCTTCAAGAAATAAGAAATCGAAATCTTCATTGCTCGACAACGAACCTTCAGAACTACTACCGTCCAGCTGCATAATTTCAAGCAAATCTTTGCGGTCTTGCCTAATTTAAAGAGGATCAAAGATTTAGTGTTCTGCTCTCATTGAGTAATCAATAAAATCCAACAAGCACATTAATCCGCATATCACCTTCGGGCAGCAGCCATCTTGTTTTTGTACTAATTTCTCATAATTCATCAGTGCTACCACCCGCGAATCTTAAGTTCCAAATATGGGCAGACGGCTAACGTGAAACCGCTAACGGCAAACCGCGGTTTGCCGTTTGCGGTAAGATGGCCAAACCTCGATCTTAAGGTCTCTAATAGCACAACACTCGTTCCAAAGAAAGTCGCCAAAACAGCGTCAAAAGCATGGTAAGCGACAAAGAAGCTACGGAAAAAAGGTAAGGAGACTTGACACGTTATATTTCTCGCTTAATTGTCCTTTTTACTTTTTCTTTATTTATTTTTTAATTTTTATTTTTTTTATCTTAAATTGTTAGGTATTCCCGTTAATGACCTTTAGACCCCAAAATCACGCACAGTACGCTTGGGCTGCCTGTGTGGTAACAATCTCAAGTCCTGTAGTAAATAGGCTTTATCTATAGCTTTGCCCACGATCTCTGGGCTCGATTTCCGCCGCTCTCTCGGGTCCGGTTATTTTCGTTCCTCTCCGAGAAGAGACGAAGGAGGAGGAGGAGCTTCGGGGAGGAGCGCCGGCTCCGGTTCCCGAACAGCGGCTGGTAATCGAGCCTACGCGATCTCAGGCAGCGGAGAATTTATGAAAAAGTGGCGCACGCAAGATTAGAGGAGGCCCCAAGTCAAAAGAAAAACCATAATTAAAAGTCCTTTCCCTGCGAACCTCAATCGCTGCGTCCGTTTGCTTTTTACTTGGTCGACACGTTAAAACTGAAATGGTAGTTGATCACAAACTCTGTATTGCAATTATTCAGGGATTAAACGATAGAACTGCGAGCAATGCAAAAGTCGCGCTGTGCGAGCACGAGACTGGGTTTACCCTGATTAAGGGAGAACAAACGAAACAATTGAAATGACATCATTCGCACACTTGAAGTAAAGAGATAGGAAATCCTTTGACGGAATCGTACCTATTTCTCCAGTCTAACTTCCCTGAATACAAGTTTTCTGTATGTCTAGCGAGTGACGGTGTCAGTCATTGTTCACTCGAAGACAGTTTTCTGCTATATAATACGTCTGGGTTAATTTGACATTGTTGTGGACTTTTACCACTCGCTTGGCGAATTAACAAGAGGTACCAAGACTCTATACTTTTCTTCTTTTATTCCGTCCTCTTCTATTGTTGCTACTACCTTCTACTACCACAGCTATTTCTCTTCTAACTTCAGCGAGGAGTGCCCTCTCATTTAATGCAAAAATCACAGACATGTTTGGGTTGGCTGACCGTGGGAATTTCCAAAACAGGATATTCAGTGTGGGTGAAACTCAAGGTCAGTTTTACCAACCCAAACATGACCGCTTAGCAAACTAGTTATCCTCAGCCATAACAAGCGATTAAAATGTCTAGCACGGTAAGAACTGAGCCAAGTTCAAGCACACACTAAAAATAAATGATCAAAACTGTAGATCTACCAAAATAGCACGTAGGGGCGAAAAGGCGAGACTTAATAAAACACAAGGTAAACCTAAAAATACTCCAAATATCAATCCTTGAAAATGTTCTACAAAAACATTCCAAGAGGCTTATCCGTGCGTGTAACTGGTAATTTTCAACTTTCAATTTTGAGTAACGTAGCCAATAAGATTAATGCTTACGCCGAGCAGATATTGATTTCATCATTTCTAGGGACGACAGATGAAAGCGTATTTGGCCCGCCTGCTGCAGAGGATAAAGTTCGCGGGCTAACTGTAAAGTGTATCAAAAAGGTCTCAAAGCAGATAGGGTCAGATAGACGAAGGGCTAACACTCGAAACGTCTGCGGTAGAAAATCTCTACGATGGTCAATTGACCTAAATTTTTATAAACCAAATTATCCTCAGAGTTTCTTTTTCCCGTGTATCTGTTGGAACGAACGAGCCAGTAAGACAAAATTATTTTGCCAAAAGCCAACTCATTTTCCAAAATTCAGTGCCGCGGTTTGCTTTGTTGATTCTCGACTTAAACCCGACACAACAAATTTGCGCTGCAGCAGTCTAGTTTATAATCGAATATCACATGGTACGAAGCTTGGCGCATAGACTGGAGACATCACCACGTATTTCATACTGATCGTGAGGTAAATAAAAGACACTCCACAACGTGTTGTTTGATTTTCAGAGGGCGATGCATTTTTTATGCTGGCGTTTTCGTTATTACTTAAATATTTAATAACGTAGTTGGACTGAAACTGTATGTCAAAGGGATGAAGTTGAAATTTTGACGTGTCAAAGCTACGACAAAATTATGACCCACATCAAAGCTGCAACACAGCGAATCTTCCAAGGTTGGACATGTGGTAAATGAAGGTATTATTAGGTCAACATGAAAACTGCGTAAACATGGCAATCGACAACAAGAAGAGCCCTTCCACATAAATTTACCTGGTACTACATTTGAGGATATATTGGTCTTGAATTGCGCACAATTCTCCGAATTACATGAAAAAAAGAATTGAACGCGAACGGAACCCTAGAGAGAACCGATGGCAGACACATATGCGCAAACTTGCGGTATTAGAGACACTGTGTTTTGATAAACAGGACTCACATGCAACTTTAAAGCGCGGGTGTCTTCGTTGCGCGAGAGAACGTTGGGGCTGTCGTTTAGTGATCATATGAAACGACGTCCATATCCTAGGTGTGAATTTCATCACGGTTGGCTCGAGTATTGATTCTTTAGTCACAAGATGGATTTACTAAGCGAAGCGTTCGCTTCGACAACAGTTCGATCGCTGGTTGCAAGGACCTTGAATTGTTAGCGAGTCCCATCCAAATACTTAAGTCGCCCTTCAGTTAACGATTAACTATAGGGGAGCCTAACACAGCCAGAAAAATGATTAAATTATGTTTTGAGGCGAAAGGCAATAAATGACTGGGTTGCAATACTTACATGTAGAATCTAGTTTGCTCTCCTCAATGGTATGCTCTTGAAGAATGGAAGGACTCCAGGTAGCCGTCGTCAAAGTTACAAGAATAAAAAGCAGTTATTCTGTCTGTAAATTTTCTCGTCGATAATAAAAGAAGCAAAATTAATTAACAAATGGTAAACACCACAACGTACAATACTGATCAATGAGTTATGGATGCACGCGGAAGGTTGCTAAGCACGAAAGAAGCGTAAGAGTCGCGCGAGTCAATAGCCGAGAGCGACTCTTAACTCAATAGTGTACACTGTGGCGTTTACCATTTGTTTTTTATAACGTAACATTGATACCTTGTAGCAAAGGAGTTTTCTGTTATTTAACAACTCTTACGTGACCCGAAAAAAACAAACGCGCGCGGAAAACTAGTCTTTACATTTGCTAACGTCACCAGCGTGCACCCATGAGCAAATGGTGGACCCTGAATTGACCAGTCAGAGCGCGTGCTTTACTTTGGTTATGTTATAAAATGCAGTTGGCTGATTTGCTCACGAGAAACAAGGTATATATCTAACGAAGCATCACTCGTTACACCTCATTTTGGGCTCGTAGAGACGCTCTTCGAGCTGTTGGAGAGGTGAGAAAATTGTAACGCAGCAACAAAATAGTTTTTCGTAAATAATAACATACTGATCATAATTTTTTTCTCAGTCCATTACCAGATTACCTCAACTTCTGTAGGTTATGACTGTCTTGGCTACCATTGATCCGTTGTTGGTGTATATATTGATATCGTTCATTGACGACTTCCTACGGTTTATGGTTATTGTAAAAAAAGTTGTCCTACGCGCGCTATTCCCAAGGAAACCCTTGAAAACTATATATTATTAGTACTTACACACTCAGTGATCTTGGCGTTTCAAGCGATCTGATTGGTTCGCTATCTCGGGCTATTTAACAATATACACCCCCGAACGAGTGGATAATGTGAAAAACAAAATGGCGGGCGTAAACTCGCGTTTCGCTAAAGTTTCTGAGGCAGAAATTGCCTTTAAATGGCTTCCTTTTAATTATTGTCGAGATCACTTCGTGTGTATATACTAAAACAATTTATCTTTTCATTCTCGGTGAATACTGGCTTTCGGGAATATTTACCTCGCCGCTTCGCGGCTCGGTAAATATTCAGCCACTATTCACCACGATTTCAAGGTATAATTGTTAACTATAAAGTATAATTGTTAACTTTAAAGAATAGACGATGAAAAAAAATTATTTACGGTTTTTGTTGTGCTAGGCGCGTGCAAGCCTTTAAACACAAAACTGACGGTGTTTACTTTACTGACAGAATGAATAACAGATGTTATTCAAATTAAAGAGAAAGGTTTAATCGGAAAATTTTATTTACGTAATACATCTAAATAGGTGGCATACGACATATGCTCCCTGACTAATCAGTGTGCCTCATGCATTT
>NC_142522.1:7749175-7754175 GCF_964205215.1 Stylophora pistillata | reverse complement strand
CGCATTTTGTGAGTGAAAGTAACCTTCTTGATATTCTAGAACATAGTTTAGTAGTTTGGTTTGCACGCATCCAGCTTTCCAGTGACCTGAAATATTCCGAAATGCTCCCCCGGCAACTTTTACATTTGGTATCTGACTAACCACACGAATTTGTCGCTCTATTTGAGTGAGCCATGAGAAGTGAACCACGTCACGTGCTACCAGTACATACGAAGTGGAGGCTTTACCTTTGAGTGTGTTCCAAACTGTTGCTTCTTTTGTATCATCGACTTTAACCACGTCAATGTTTTCGTACTTTTGGGCCATTTCCACGATATCGTTACTACGAGTTGCTACATGAACTTGAACTGTTGGGTAGGTATCATTGATACCTTTTAATACATTGCGAATGTGTTTCTGATCTTCCTGAGGATATGCAACGGTATTTATTAAAATACTTATCACAGCTCTCAGGGGTTTGGCATTGGTACAGTTGGTGAGAAACCAGCCTTTGGCATAGAACGGGTAACCAATTTTGTTTCCTCTATATTCTTCTGGACACACATCCAAACTTTTGTTGTTCGTGTCACTATTTGTAGTTGGTGGTTCTGATTTAGCATCGAGACGTTTCGCAAGTTCTCCCACTTTGTTTACAAGTTCTGGTGAGGGTATACTTTTATGATCTAAGAGGAATTTCAGTTGGGAGTGGATTTCGTGAAGCTCCTTTCCAAAGGAATCCCTCAGCCAGGTTGATTCAGTTGTTTTTACATTTGCCTTAGTATTTTCACTCTCTTTTGTTGTAGTCCCTCTCTCCTTTGTTATGTTATTACATAAACACGTCCTTATTTCCTCCTGGTTTTTCACTGCTTTAAATGAGGGTTGTAAAAATCTGAAGAGGTAACACGTTTAGTGTTAATAGTGGAAATAACGGGGTGTGGCTGATAGTGGGTATTTGAGCATTGCTATCATGTAAAGCATTATTAAAGTGCCCCTGAGACGAAAATTAACCATTTCATTTTGGCCTAAATTGTTTACACGATGTTTAATTGGGTCAAGTTAAGACCCTTTTTGCTATTCGAAACTCAAAACAAACCTTTGATGACCAATTTTTACCGCTTCAAATTGCTGAAAACATGTTACAGCCGAGCCCGCAATTGTACAGCAGAAAAGGCTCAACAAACTTATGCTTTGCTTTGTGACAACTCTCTTTGTTCGCTGCACAGAGAGTCACACATATTACTTTTTTGAGAACTGTTTCGTTGTCAGTCGTGAAATGTCGACTTTGTCTGACGATGAATTGTCCCAGAAATCATCTGAAGCTTCTGTGGATAGTTTTGCGCCGAGAAACGATGAATTTTTGCCATGCGAATAAAGATAAACACAGAACGGCACGGACTCCCCAAGTGGCTTTTGTGGTCGCATCGCTTTATCGCCCACGAACTGTATTTTTGCTTGTCGTAAGGGATTTTCCTTTTTTGTAAGAAATGATCGGGTGATTAGTAAAAATAGTTTTCGGCAATGGCTGATTGTGTATCCGAAGGCAGATATTGGGAATTTGTGAAAGCCATCAACGTGTTTGCGCACGATGCCAGAGTAATTTGCGTGTGTTTTAGTATCGGTGCTTTGAGAGGTTCAAAGTGAACTCTGTTGTTGAGTTGCACTTTGGCCTCTTTTGTTTTTTCTGTCTTATTCATGATGACTATTGTTGTGTTGCTTCGGTGAGGTTTAAAGCAGAGTTTGTTTCAACTCATAGAGAGCCGTGACCTCATTGTGTTACAAAGTATTTTTTGGCTTAGATGCAGTCTGCAAGTAGCGTTAATGACAATTTTCCAAGTAGCTCTGAAGAGCGAAAGAAGACTGAACCAGTGGCATTCAGTTTGATATGAAACAGCAGTGGTTCTTTGTTTTGTCCGTGAAACGGAGGCGCTTTTGTCTTGCGAATAAATCTCGCAAAAGTTGGCCTGATTTTACATTCGTTCGTCACGGGTGTTGGGACCCTTTGATAGTACGCTGACTTGGCTGTCAGATGGTTGATAGTTTGAGAGGTTTGTTCAGAAATTTTCATTTTCTCGGTTTTTTGGTTGCAAGCCTACATTTTAAAATGTTTCTACGCTCTGTGTCTTAGGCTGTTTGTTCTGCTTTCGCTGATATTAAAGCCAGCTTTTTTTAGAGTCAGAGCACGCAATTATATTTTTCATCTCTTTTGTATAAAAGTGAGCCCTTTGAGGTCAGAAATCTCAATCCTCAGTTCGGCTATTTTATCATTCTTATTTATAATGTTCACCGAGTATTTCCTTTGTGTAAGTATTCTGCCAGAGAGTTGTTAAAGGTGGATATTGATCAGCTCAAATGTAAAGGTGACAAAACCCGTGCAGGTTCGTAGCCTTCGCTTTCGTCGAGATCGCACTGAGGACGGTTTTTCTTGTCCCTTCTCTTGAACGGTAGGCACTGAACCTGACAGAATTCCTCGCCTAGATCCTTCGGAGTACACAGATCTCTCGAAACAGTCCTCCGAGAGGTGTTCGGAGTACATCACAAATATTTCTGCAGGATTGAAGTTTACTCGCATCCGTTTTTCCCGCTCTGATCTATTTGCAAGGCTCCGATGCAGAGAAATACCTGCAGCATGGTCTGCACGATTACTTCAACTTTGAATTACGCATCGATGCCTCGTCATTTTTGTTTAGTTTTTGTAAGAATAGAGTAAGGCACTCTGTTATGTTTGCCTGACATTTTGCCATGTGAGATTTTCGCGTTGAGCTTTTGACGTCACTTCCTCTGAGTCCTGCGATCAACTTCCAGAACATGATCAAAACATTTTATTATGGACTTTAAGAACTCAGGACCGCAACGCCACGGAAGACGTCGATTAAAAAATGAGTTTATACTTTTAGTTAGAATTTCGAAAATGGCTGCCTGTGTTTACCGTCTCATAGGGCGCCAGAACTCAAACTTAACATAACGCATAAAAGTAGCGTGGAGTTCCAAATGTAAATTAAAATAATTTGCCGCCGCGGTTTCGCTTCGCAGACGACGCAAATTTTGGTGACTTCACGTTGTTGTTTTGCGAAGAACGGCTAAGAAATGTACAAATTTTTAATACCCACGTGCTGGGCTATTGTTCTGCCAATTAGATCTATTGTTTTTCCATGTTCTTGTTGCCGTAGCCGTCGGGGTTTGCTTAAAGTTCCTAATAGCGGACGCAAAATCGTGAACTTAACGGCCCGAAAAAAGATATTTCTGGTGCTCGGTCTAGACTGAAATTTGGCAGAGTTGGTGAAGGAGACACAGTGAACACGAAAATAAAAAAAAAATGACGTACGAAAATTTTGATCTCAGGGCCACTTTAAGAACTTGGCTTAAACTTTTGGACTAGAACAGGCAGGCATCAGAAAAATCTTTCAATACTGATTTCACCACAATTACATTTTGATTTGAAATTTGGTACAAGTGTGACATAGGTGTAGCCACGGCTTCCACCAAGCAATCAAGGATTTCTTTATTCTAAAACTCACCTGGGCTTTGGTGGAGTGAATATACGAAGCGATAAGAGTAACAAGCTAAAAAGGATCGCTGCAATGAACCAATAAATATACCTCCTGGCTGATGTGGATGCCATTAGCCCTTGAAATCAATGCTGTGGAAGTAACGACAGAAAGATATGTCGGAATGTGTGGATATTGGTAACAATCTAATGTACTATGGTGAGTTTCGTTTTGTTAAACTTCCTGTTATCTATAGCCTGTTCCATGTTCTCAGGCAGTGGAAAGTAATGAAAAAGTGGATTTGCAAAAAAGTGGCGTACACGATATGCGGAGGCCCGAATTAAAATACAAAAAAGACAGACTCGTTTCCCCAATTCTTCTCCATCCCCAAAAGTGTAGATTGCACATGCAGCCTGCCAAATAATAGTAACAGCAACTAGCGAAAGGGAAAAGTGAAAAATCTGCATGGAGTACTTTGCGAATTCTCCTCTACGTTCGTGAATAATCAGTGCGTCGTTAAAGGGAAAGAACGGTCTAGAAAAAGTTTACCTGTATCAAAAGTTCCTTGCTTGCATTGTCCGAACTGGATTCATTTGAGCTAAAAGCGTTTTAGTTGCGAACAATTCCGTTTCAAAAATCGGCATTTTTAAATTGAGATCCGCCATCTTTGTTACGACGAAACTATGACGTAGCAATAGTCAAGCATGCTAAATTACAATGCTGCTGAAGTGGACGTAAACAAGGAAAACAGCGGCGAGGAGAGCGCTACTTAATGAATTCTCGACCTGGATTTTAATCCAGCCGAGAGGGTGTAATACATCCATTTATGTTTCAAACGAAACATGGCTCGTCTTCAGGGAAAGGAGGTACCTTTGTTGAGGAGAAAGAGAGAGAAAGTCAGGAAAATAAGTTTCAAATAGAAACGTCAGCGCGCTCAGTTGCTCACGTCTTGGAAATCGCGAGTGGTTCTCTTGCGGTGACTGTCCAGAGAAACCTACGGAAAATGAGAAGGTATGCTCCTAAGAATTAAATGTACTAGGAAACCCACCGTCACAATTTGAAAGGTAAAGGTTTTTTCCTCAAACATATCCAAGCTGTGGAGTGATAGTTATTTTGCTAAAGAAGACCGCAGTGCCCGCGACGGATTCATTTCACATTGCTACCTCGGAATGAGACGAATTATTTTTGCAGTTACAGGAACCCAGCTTCGGTGTATAACTAAACACGAGCCATGTGGAACCAAAATCAGCCCCAGTTGGTACGCAACAAGTTAGAAATGATAGACTTGAAGATCATTCTTCGTAAATACCGACAAAATTGATTAGAAACAAGTTAGTTACCAAAATTAACGCAGACAAAAGGGAGAAGTTAATTGTTACGAATCAAATTTTGTTTGTTTCAGCATTCACCTTTAATTTGGAATGGTCTCATTATCTTTATTGCTTAGAATTAGCTTCAACGCAGTATTTTTCATTCTGAAGTGTTTCAAACATAGCGACTTGTGAGAGGTAGAGCTGTGTTATTTTCCACATGCGC
>NC_142522.1:7434175-7539175 GCF_964205215.1 Stylophora pistillata | reverse complement strand
TTGAATTGTGATACAGTAAAACAGTTTGGAATGAGGATCAACTCTAGGTTTTCTATTTTTGTTTTATAAAGTTCACTGCCCTTGTTGATTTTGAGCTGGATCACATACAACCTGAACTATTTGATAATAAACTGTGCCGAGAGATTTTAAACTAATCGCTCAACTTACAGATAGAAACTCCTTGCAGAAACCAAGGAAAAAAAAAGAAGTTTAGCCCAACCGCGCTTTAGGATAAAATATCACTGTATTCCGTTGCTGATATCGAAATAGACTTGTTAATATCTTACTTCACTAGTTTAATCCTACGAACCTTACTGGTAACCTTGAAAATACGTTTTGGAAATTTTTTGTTATGGATTTGTTGTTTGCTGACCGATAACGAACAGATGTTTACTACCTGTTTTTGTTTCATGAATCTCTTTTGCGCTCAAACACATGAAAAAGCACATGACATTTCTGCGTAGATGCGAGGAGGCTCGATTTTCTCTGTTTACTATTTTATTTTTGTATTCAGCAAATATTATTGTGGAAAGGATTAAAGGAGTGCAGAGTTTCGTTTAGTTTTGGGTTGATCATGACGAGCTTTGCTCAAGAAAAAAATTCTCAGCAGGCATCGTAAACTGATGCCGAGGTTTGGGGAAGAAGGCGTTGGGTGGATGTCATCACATTAATTACACCACAATGTAATTATACAGATTAGCGCCCACGAATCCACGAGAGATACGCGATTACGTGCGAGTTAACGCGGGGTCATCTGTTGGCGATGAAAATCAAAATCATGAAATGAAATGAAGTTTGTTGTGCGCGTAATGGTCATAAAATACTGCGTTTTCTCTGTTTCTGCCTGTTTCCTTAAAACGACATTTTTAATCACGTAGTCTTTCAAAGATCCTTCCTTTTCACAGAAGAGGCAATATCGGCGAGGCGCCGTATTCGAAAAAGCCTCTCTTTCGATTATTTAGGTATGATTCTTTCGCTTGGTTTGCCATAAAACAGTAACAAAAGATATCGCAATTTTCATGTGCCGTACGACCTGAATAACAACCGTATCGAATTTCCAGTATTGCGTCAGTTGGTGGATCGATCAGTGTTCACGCTTTGCGATCGTAGTACACGATGTTATTGTTTTGGGATCATTCAAGGTTTCCGGGAAACGAGCCCAAAAGCCGGATCAATGCTGCCATCTGGGCACGGCACACGAAATCGAGTATAACGAGGACGTTAAAAAGAACGAGCGCGTTCTACACAAAATCGAGTATAACGAGCACGTCAAAAAGGACGAGCGCGTTCTACGCGAGATTGAGGGATCATTTTAGTTTTCTGGGCAATCGAGATCGGTTTCACTTTCTCGAGCTCGCACAACAACCTGTACACGATTTTCACAAATTGACCTCCATTTCACTCGTACTCGCCAAATACCGAGCTCGATGACAGCCACTTTACAAGCGAGCTCATTCTTCGTTGTGGACCTCGATCAAGACTGAGCACGGTTACTTCGAATGCTTCGAGCTCACTTTTATTCGAGCTCGTATTAAAACTATCTCGATTGAAATTGAGTTCGATTGAATTCGTACTCGTTTCTACTCGACCTCGAAAGTCATTAGGCCAATATTGAGCTCGACTGAAACTGAGTTCGATTGAAATCGTACTCGATTCTACTCGACCTCGGAAGACATTCGGAATATTGAGCTCGATTGAAATTGAGTTCGATTCAATTCGTAATCGATTTTACTCGACCACGGAATTCAATCGGCCAATACTGAGCTCCATTGAAATTGAGTTCGATTGAAATCGTACTCGATTTTACTCGACCTCGGAAGTCATTCGGAAGATTGAGCTCGATTGAAATTGAGTTCGATTGAATTCGTACTCGATTCTACTCGACCACGGAAGTCAATCAGCCAATATTGAGCTCGATATCCTCGATATTCTCCTCTCTTTTTTTCTTTTACAACTAAATGAATGAATTAAATGAATTATTACAAAAAAACACCTTTCAAACTATTTCCCCTTGTTTCACTGCTCGGTATTTGTCTTTTTTCCCTTCTCCAATCATGATATTGTTGTTGCCATTTCGCATTAACAATTTGTTCAAAAAAATTAGCATGTAACCCTCGAATTTTTCGCATATCGTCAGCGGCGATTTTCATTCTATCCCTCAGCGGCGAATTTCCCAGCCATATTGTTGCATACCTATTTTATACCTTTCTTGTCCCACATTTTTATCCCACACACTCTAAAATGTTAGATTTATTTTAATCAACCCTGCCCAACCTTCCCTCTCATGATCATATGCATTTTTTTGGATCATGGCAATATTTAATGTACAAAGGAAAGACATGTTTACGTTGACTTTACTTTAATTCAATCAAGTCGTAATTTAAACAATATAAGCAATTTTTCGTGTTTTAAGCGAAAGGGAAAGGCTCTTTCATACATGGTATACGAAACACGGACACCCAATAGAAATTTTCATAACACCTTATCTTTATTTAATTAACTGGAATTGTAAGTTTGAAATAAATGAAGTTAGTCGTATACGTGGCCTAATTGACTGAATGCCCTTGGACACACATTTTCTCATGAGTTACTTGGCAAAAGCCTTGTAGAAAAATACATACGCATCTTAAATGTAAACACTATAATAAGCCTACCGTCTTGAAATTGGCCTTCTCTCAAAGTTGTCTTTGGTATATTTGTAATGATTGGCCATAAGAATAACATTTTGCTTAATTTTCTTTTTAGTCAACGAGTTCAAATATTCATTATGTTTGAATGGAATTTTTACGCTTTTGAAACTGATTGACCTTATACACTTGCAACTTTTATATAAAAAAAGTAAATGTGACAGCTTGCAATTTTCTTTCAATCGAAGATTTTACACACTTAAGAGCTGCTTTGTATTAGGGCTTAAATAAAGAGAAACTGGATGTTATAACGGTCTGACTATTCAAAGAAATTGTTTTAAGTTTTCATTTTAAAAAAATTTCAGAACTGGAGTTTCAGTCGGAAGCTGCAGATGCAAAATGGCAAAAAAATTCCTCGCTATTACGTTATAACTGCCACCCCTCCACTGCCGCCACATCCTCTCATCCAGGTAGGATTGCAGATCTTCTCTTCTCAATCCTTTTCTTCTATTGCGGCCCAGCTTCAGTTGGCTTCATGCTGACTCCACTTCTTGCGTGTGCACGCCAGTGCGGGGATCCACGAAGTTGTGGGCATGGACAACGACTTCATGTATATTAATGTTGGGCAGCCCAATCACTCTATTGTACGCTGCCCAATCGTCAGTGTGCACCTCAGTTCCCGGCAGAAGACATTTCTGTATAATTGGTAACAGTGTCTTGCTTGAGAGTATTCTGAGGACACGATTCCAAAAACCCACGATTGACGGGCAGCCCTCCTTCGCCTGTTGTACTAAAAGATGAAATAAATGCAGATTTTAACTTATTAGTCAACTAACTTTAAGACGGTTTATTAGCACCATTTTGATTTTGTACCATTTGACTATATTTCTTTTATTTCTGTGTTTTGTTTCATTTTGTTCTTGTTTTTTTCTCGCTTTTTCTCGTTATAGTGAGAAGTGTTTTTGTGTATTCGCCTAGTCTTCACTACTTTTATCTTCAGCTTGTGGTTGAACTTGCTTTCATCGCACTTAGCCACAGTACCAGGACCCCCAAAAGGAATGAATGGTCTGTTTTGTAGATCCACAGAACAGATGTCTTGCAGTCGTCTACAAATCTTTGAAGTCAAACTGGCATTAATGCCCAGAGCTCTCACCATTCTGTGCTGAGGGTCATCTTGAGTGAAGTAGTAGATAGTCTTGAGAAGGGTTGCTAAAGGCACCTTTAGGAAATCCTCAAATATAATATTGGTCCTAAGACTTCTTCTTTTGGAGCATCCGCTGCATCTCCTGTTGGAGGATTAAGGGAGATATGTGCTTGGAAAGTATGACATGAGGTGGTTATGAGACTCACAGTAAAAAAAGAAAAAAAAAACATATGCAAGGCCCGTTTCAAGCGCACAGCTGTTTATAGGCGGATGTATCGATGGATGAATAAGAAAGAGAAACTCTATTTATACACATTTAATGTTATGAAATTGATGTACGCATAACGCCGTAAAAGGGAACATGTGTTCCTATCTTATAGTAACTAAATTTTCCTGTTTAAAACTTTCCCTTTAGTAACATGTTGCTTTTTGCAGCTACACGGGTTACAAAGGGAATCATGTGTTCCTTATTATTGTAACCACATCTATAAGACTGGTTACTCAATATAAGTCGTAGACGAAAATAGAGTATGCGTAGTTTTTAAAGCCCTCTATAACAATATGCCTCGGTTTATTCAATCTTTATTTCAAGTAAGAGAAAATAGGAAAATCTTAGGGGCAAAAACAAACTTTTTTTACTGGCTGTGGCTAAGACCACAACATACAGCCTTTAAAAATCGACTTCTTACATTGCTGGTAAGGCTTGGAATGCATTACCTGATAAGCTTAGAGTAATAGCCGAATTTGGCCCTTTTAGGAATGAAATAAGAATGCCAAGTAATTTGTAATTTTATATCATTATTTCTATTTAGGCTTATATTATTTTTAAACTCTGTACTTGTATTCATATATTTTTCCTCGCCTAACAAGCCTCATTTTCATCCGATTTGAAATAAAGTCATTCATTCATTCATTCATTCATTCATTCGTTCATTCACCGATCTTATTTAAATTTTGCATCCTTCAGCTCCTGTTTGTTACTAGTCCCTGTAATCACTTCAAGGGGAGGGTTGTTTAAGTAATTTTCCTTACCTTTGCTTTATTATCCATGCTTCTATCATATCTCGCTGAAGGGAATTTGCTTTAGGCAGCGCAGAATGCTTTAAAATTGTAGAATAATAACACTTTGAGCAGTAAACTTCCTTTAAAGCAAAAAGCCTCCAATTTGTTTTAGGCAATATATTTATTCTATTTCATGAAATGTTTAATCTTTCCCAAACTGATACGGGAAAACAATTTCTCTTCTATCAATATTTTTTTAAAAGTACTCACTCAATCAGAACCCTGGGGCTACAGGTTAGAAACAGCAAAGTTGCTGTTCTAATTACATTATTGTTAAATTTCAAATTTAGTCGGTTAATCAATCAGCGCTGGATATTTGAAAATATATTTACTATTCTTTTGAAGTAGATTCATTCAATGTTTTATTTATGCTGCTTTTTATAGGAATCAAACTTAATGAGCACCAGGTTATAAGAAGATATAAGCAAATGAAGAAAAAAAAACAAAACAAAACAAAACAAAACTGAGTATATCCAATGCGACAGGGTGGGAACGGGACACTTAGGCACATGCTATAAGCACACGCCCAGGCAAGAATAAAACTTGAAAATCAAAAATAGCGCAGAAGAAAAAAAATATTCTTAGAAATGCTAAAATCCACACACTAGCGACATATTAAATCGAAAGACCACAAAATAAATCTATCTATCGCTGAAAATATTGCAATATTCCAAGTACACACCAATCCATAGTAACAAATGCTACTACTTGGAAATTTTGTTTCATACTGTTTGATTAAAAACATACTTGAAGGCATTTTAGTGCAAAAGCTTTCTAGGTTAACTATGATAGATAGAGAGTTCCAGAGTCTTACGATTGCATTAAAAAACCCCGATCCATTTTCTGCTGATCAATACAGTTCCTCCTTTTGTCGATTTTGTGAATCAATCCCATGTTTCAACTCTAACTGAATGGCGAAGCTCTTTGGAGATGGAGAGAAGTTGCGCTTCTACAACTAAGTATTCTGCCTCTTGGCTACCGATTAACAGAATCTGTTGGCGAGCGTGTAGGCGAGAATATGCCAAACTACTTGAACAGATTCAAATTGCGTTCCTTCCCTTGAAGCTTGATAGTTTTTTTACTCCAAACTTGATCAATATACCTTTGTGGAGCCAAAAATGGAAGGGAAATATGCCACAGAATACTCAACTGCAGAGAAATGGGCGCCTGAGTCCTAAAAGTGACGATAACATGAACGATTCGTGCGTGAAGACCCAAACACCGTGAATATGAAGTGATTTTATGCTTACTGCAAATTGCGGGTAAGTGTGAAACTCTGTTGATTTCATCTTGTAGCTGCCGTTATCTTAGTGATTCTTCACACATTCGCAATTAAAGACAATTTTTCTCTATCAAAACGCTCGCAAACACAACAATTGTGCCAGCACGTGTTGCCCACGATCAAAAAATCTTTCCAAAGTTAAGAAAGCCAGATCGCAGTTTACGTCAAGGGCGCCAAAAACTCGCGATCATACCATGAGGTTGCTCTAAGGAGCCTTTGATTGATATGGGAACCAATCTGCCATGATAACGTCATTTGATTCACAGTCACATATTTTTTATGTAAATCTTCAGCACTGAAAATGACACAGCAATTTAATCTTTAATTCACTGATTGCCAGATCGAAATTTTTAATCTTATCGACGCCAAATTAAACTGTTTAAGGTTACCGTGCACCTTCAGGGGTGTCTCAAGTGCAAGCAATGTAGAGCGTCCGGTTTAAACTGTAGATATCTAAACCCCTATCTCAAATTATAGCTTATGGAACTGGAAATCAGACTATACCAAAATGTTTTAAAAATAATGAATTTTCCAATTTTTCACGACTTCTAAATACGAGCGCCCCAATCACCTTTTGAACGTTACATGTCAAAGCGAATTTTGTTTTACGCTTATCTAATGTGTTCCTCCGTTTCCGGGGCCAAAGCACTAAAAAAGCGTGTCTGCGCTTTGCCGTAATCAGTTTCAGTGAAAGGTTAAAGAAAATTTTCGAAATAGGATTAAAGAAAGCGTAGATTGATCGTACAAAAATCGCTCTGGAAAAAAGTATTTAGAAATAAAAAATTCTGAGGTACTAGTTTGTTGTTTAGATGTAAAACTAGCTACTGTCAAAATTTGAGAGCAATCGAACAAATTCCCTTTGACTTGTAACCTTAAAAGAGTGAGATAGCTGGAAATCTGGTGGGATTGCAAAGATTACACTGAAGAAAAGGTTAATCCTGCTATTTGTTCAAGTACTAACACTTTTATTACCCAAAAACTTACAAGCTAGATCCAAAACTGAAACAAGTTAATACTAACTTTTCGGACAAAATCATAGCAACTGTTCTGCGATGACTTGGCAACCATAAGCATATTGCTAAACAAATGTGGCAAATTATACATAGAAGTCATTACTATTTTGAAGTTGTTGTATTGTAACGTTTTATATTATTTTCTGGTAGTGTTTCCATTACTTTCACAGATAAATTTTCAACGTGCTTTAGAAAAAAAAATACACAAAGGTGTAACAAAGCAAGTTTAGTGGATAGTTTCATTGTAACTGTAGCTTGTAATTATGAACTTTACTTTTAATTTATCATCATTTAACCAAGCATTTTTAAACGCTTCTCCATCAACCTTCAACATTTCCTCTTCCTTTAAATCTGTGGTGGGGAGAGTTACAGCTTTTTCCGCATTCAGTTGCCGTTTAACGGAACCACCCTGTGAGAAAGAAGCAATGAATTAATGTTAGTTTCTTCAATTTCATTTCTTTTTTAGCATTATTTTGTGTGCCTAAAATAAAATGCTTATTAGATAAGTGATCAAGTTAATTAAGCCGGAAAATCTACCTGTTCCTCTTTTAAAAGCAATTTAGTTCACATTTTATACGAGGACCTCAGGCTCTGAATAGCTTAGTTTTCTACCTGATCTTTGCAGTCACACGGTATAGTGCTGACTGCAGTTGGAGATAGAGAGCGGAGTTTTCCCAGATTCCTCGCCATCTGTGCCTTTCAGGAGAGATAAAGAAGGGACTGGCAATGGTCGAGTTGACGTACTGGTTGAAGTTGTCTACCTCCCATCTAAATGATGTGGTGCTCCCCTCCTTTAGCGTTATGGTCGGTGACGTATCGTAACTCTGTTCGAAGAAAATAGATAAAACAGTTCGCTAATGCAGAAAAAACTGCTATTTATCGCTTGATAAGTTATGCCGTTGGACAATAAAGGTATTGACATTGCTTTCGGAACAATTCCAAAGACGGTATATTGAGTGGCTTATACTAAAATTACTAAACTCAAATGCATAACTGATAAACTAAGTAAACATACATAAACGTTGACCGACAGTCAATGAAAACTAACCTTGTGGTACAAAATTCTACGCAGCCGTTCTACCTCGCCAGCCTGAAGTACCATGTGGCTCGATGCCGCTGTCACCACATGGTCTTCAAAGTCCTTTCGCCGGAAGACTGCGTGGCAGCCGCTGACGGTGCACTGCACTGCCTTCTCTCTGCATTGGCCGAGATGAAGAGTAATATGGCATCTGCAAGTGAAATAAATAATGGTAATTGAATTGAGTGGAGTGCAATTTGGGCTGAAATCATACGCGTGGTTTCAAAATCGGACGAGCGCGCAGCGCAAGTTCGATTTGAAATCACCAGTATGATTTCTGACCAAAATTGCACAACACGAGGATTAATTACCACTTTATTACATCCATTTTGAAATCGCCCAAAAACAAGACTTGGTCAATTCAAATATTTAACTGATGCAGTACTGCGCCGGTTTTTAAATAAAAAGTGGAACCGGAAACGCTTTTACATCTTATTTTGTTTGCAAAACAGAAATACTGACGTCATGTGTCAAAAACTCAGTCAAGCGTAGAATGATGCGATTTAGAGCAAAAAATGGCACGATTCGTGAATAAATCGCACCCAAGTAGAGCCAGTGAGGTTACAGGGAACACCAGTGATTTGAAAATGGATGCAATAAACTGAAACAAAATAAAAATCTACAATTGTTTTTTTCCAAGGTCTCTGCAGACTAGATGTTGTTTTGACGAGTGACATGGCAATAACATGATTGTGCGGCTCACATGTGCTAAAGGCAGATTTTACTTTAGACAGTAATTCCTTCCAGCTGCCAAGTTTAAATAGCGAAGAATATCCTGCTATTTTCCGATATTTTTTCCGATGATACGATTCCATCAAAAAACGGAAAAAGAACTGCAGGGCTAACCTTGGCATCATCTCTCCGCATGCAAGGGGACAATAAATTTTCTTGTAAGGACATAGCTCGGCCAGATGTTGGGTCAAGCCGTCTCTGTACGTGGACATCCCACAGTCTGTACAGGTAACTAGTTGTTTGTCGCAGGTCAATATGTGCGAAGTCATCTCTTCTCTTGTTAGCGTATGCTGGCAACCTTCGTTCACACAGTCGACCTTCTGCTTCGGGCATTGTTTGGAGTGGTCCTCCGTCTTTTCGTACGTGCCCGTCCACGTACAGTCATGATTGGTACAAGCGACCGCCAGATTACTCGTCAGGTTGTTCAGCGCGATATTTACGTTTAGTGCTGCATCACTCGCGATCTGAGCTCTGCACACTGGGCACGATGGTTGTTGCGTGGATGCCATCAAATTGGCCAAGCATTCCTGGCAACTGGAGTGCCCGCACGAAAGTGTTACTGGTCTGAGCATTGTAAAGTAACTGCAGATTTTCAAAAGGTAGAAAGAAACTGTTGAGCATAGTCAATCAATGTGTTTAAAATAAATACAACACTTTTGGAATTAGTGTAAAATAAAGCACTATCACGAACCAGATGCAGCAGTCGAGACTTTTATCCGTCTTTACAGTAAACTTGAATTGTGGCATGGTAAGCTCAGTGCCAAAAACTCAAACTTCTTTCAAGGAGGAAAAGAAACTGTTTTCACGTGCACAGACAAAAACGAAGATGACTCGTACTTATAACACACCGCGCCGGAAAACTGCTAGATCTGACAAGTGGAGTTCTTAAAGATTCCTTTTCACTGATTGGCTCAGAGGTGAGGTGAGATATTTGTGGTCAACTCAAAAAGACAATCACAAATACTGGAATTTTCGTTGCTCTAATTGCAGTGAATATGTCAATGACAAAAAAAAGATACCATTCAAAACTAGATTCTTTGTCTTTTTCACATCACCCGTCATCAGAATCATTCGTTAATGCCAAAAGTTTGTGGTAAAAGATTGCGAATAAAAGATTAATCGATTTAAATTTAGCCGTCACCGAAAACTCCCCAAGGAACTGTTATGAACAGCAACACGAGTCTTCGGATTACATATTACACGCGCGGTGAAGCTTTTCTTCGCGTTATAATTTTTTCTTTTTTTCGGCCAGAAAAATAGCTGATCAAGATTTACCAAGATTGCTTCTGATGTTCATGTCTAGATTTGGAACTTCTTGCTAAAACGAGTGCAAAAACACCGCCCTTAATTTGTAATTCTGTGAATGATGTCATTCGATGATTTTGTAATACGATGATTGGCTCATTCATTTAAACGTTTTGTTCGTATCACATTCGCGTCTCTTCAATTTCACCACGCCGCGCTTCGAACATGTCAGCCTTGGAATCACAAACAGACGTGCAGTACAGTAAGCGAGCCCTCATGAGGACTTTTATTTATTTAGATCGACCTTTGTCGAAAGCACCGTCTGGGAAAAAGATGGAAGCCTTGAAGGCAAGTGGGAGGTTGGTTGACATCTCGTTTACAAAAAATCACACAGATGCAGCCATGGGGAGATTGCTGCTTGCTAGCTTCCCTTCTTTGCTCGGAATTGATCTGAAAAGGTGAGCCTCAATGTAGATTTCACTTACAAACTTTCAAAATTTCTGTTCTTGTCAATGTACTATGAATACTTCAAGCTTAGCCGATCACGAGCAAGCACCTAAATTATAGATTCATTACGGTGGTCAATTATTAACTAGTAGTTTCAATGTGAACGTTGGTGCTGGCGTCAGAGGGATAATTTCAAAACACTCACATGTCAGTTCATTTGCTAAAGAAGAAAAGAATGTTCCAGGTTCACCTAAGTCACCTAAGTTTTGATAAAGTTGCTGTGAATTTGGCATATCATCACTGTCTCTAGCGTTAGGGTCAAAAGTATGAAATGAATCATTTGATTCACTTAAAGAAGTCAGAGTGACATTTCTAAAAATAGCAACTGCCTGCTTGTAAGTTGTGAAAATATTCTTCGATGCTGAACAAAAGGAAAGGCATGGATGAATGGTGTCATTCACATTCATCAACCCTTGTCGGCGCTCTCCATATTTTATGGTTTATATATCACAATCAAGCTTTTGTCCTTGAAAATTCGCTGAAAGCCTTTCTGCAAGACCAAAACATTTTGAGGGATGTTCGACGTCATTGAGCAAATGAAAACTTATTAATGTTGCGCTCAAGGACTTTTCTTTTGATTCAAAGGTTGAAAAACAATTGCTCCACGACGAATGGATGCTCTCCAAGGATGAAATCAACTCAGAATTTGTCTCGTGGCCTAAACAGTCATTTTTGTATGCAGTTGAATGGTTAGCTAACAAGCGATCCACATTTTGTTGAATATCTAGCTTCAGCAAGCGATCCACATTTTGAATCTATGATTGCAAGCTTATCTTGTGTCTCCACAGGCAAATGTAACTCAATGGTCGAATTATTTACCTCAACGGGCATTGGTCGAAATCGAAAACTTTTTCAAAATTTGGCTTTTTGTCCGTATGGTAAAGAATACGCTGCCGCCTCGCTAGGGCTCGCCAGCAATAATTTTCCGAAGAAGGGGTCAATAATTTCTGTGGTTTATATTAGTGATGACACTTTTTTAAACAAGAATATTTGCGTTTAGCGAAGCCTGCCTGTTGTGTTAGAAGAGCGTGGGCAAAGTCACGCGATGAAAGGGTGAATGAGAGAGACCTGGGAATGGGTTTTTTAACCTGCAAACATAAACTGCAAACATGTTGAATGTGATGTTGTTGGCTTTAATGAGTGTCACCGGTGATGCTAGGCTGGATAACTGACATTTTTATTTGTCTTTATAACTTTATGAACACTTCATAGGTTTAATTATGATACGCTGAGTTATTAGCACATGCTGATGCACCCTCTTCTTATTAGAAGATCAGAGTTGTTTTGTGATTCTTCAACAATATTTGGGAGAAATACCCATGCATAGATAGCGGACAGGGACATGATCCCTGTTCTTTGATTGTTTTCATAACTTTACTTTCTAATAACATTGAACAACATAACGATTCACCTATTAAACCATTTATTTGATTCTTACAGTTTGACCTTTGTCAAGTCTTACGAAAGAAGCCATAGTATGGCCACTGTCAAGAGAGGCGTGATGAGTGGGGAAGAGTTTGTGCGCCATTATTCTGCGGCGCACAAAAAAAAGATTTATTTTCACTCGCAGCTTTCAGGTACGGATACGTTTTTGTCATGATTCGTAAATGACGTGGTTTGCACCATAATATCCATTCCTAGGTACTAAGTCCTCAGGGGTTTCACTTTAAGGTTTTGAGCAGTACTTTTCACTCGTCACAAAAGAAATGAGATGGATGAGCTCATGACAGGCTGCAGGCTGGAAAAACTATATTTACAGCCAGCCAATTTCTCGCTGACGCACACGAAATGAAACCTCTGGGTCCTGTTATTGTGTTACATTGTCTGAATGGCACGAGAGAGCAATAATTGTTATCCTTAATTGCTTGTTGGTGTCGTATGGCCTTGATCCCCTCCTGAATTGATGCTGATGTTTAATCTTTAGTTTTAATTTGTTTTCCTTTGTTCGAAATTCATTATCATACATGACCAAAATAAAAGGTACAATTTAATTTGAACTACTGCCATTTCCCGAAAAGTCGTATTGTAAAAGGTAATTTAACTTTCTGACAGGTGGTTTGAGGCATTTCAGGCATCAACTGGTTAATTAACATCTTTTTTCCTTACAATTCAGCTTCAGCTACCTCAACGTCAACACAATCCAGCACAACAGTGGATTTGACCATTATGCCGCCTCAAAATGGAAGTAAGCCAATTCAAAGTATTAGCAGATTTACAAATCAGAATGTGCTAGAGAACGGGTAGAGAAGAAAAATCCAAGTTGATAGAGCTCCATTAATGTCACATTGTCTTGATTCTTTGCCCTGAGACCAGGATTATGTTGTACATAGTTTAAAATGAAGATCTTGCAAAATGTTTGCAACCTTGATTCTCAGATTCCTTCGTGTCTTGACCCTGACTACTCACGACTAGGGTTAGTAAACAATTATTGATAATTAATTATTATTGATAATTAAACTAGGTTGACACAATTTTAATCTGAATTTGATTTTTGACTACAACAGTTATGTTTATGATACTGGAGACCAGAAAGATTTCAACAAGTTCATCTTTACAGTATTTCATAGCATCTTCAATTCTATACCTTTATTTAGTTTAAACAAAAATATTGTTTTTTGTAGCTGCTACACGCAGGCTGTTAAATGCCATGGCACAGAGGGCAGGTGTGAGCTCTGGAGATGGTAATATTTTACTTACCACTTAATCACTAGAAATAGTGGATTTGGTATTCAAGAATATTATAACTGTATTGTAAAGACCAGTTCCCTATTTCAAAAGTTCTTGTTTTGTTATTTTTCAGATTGTATTGTAACTGCACCTTCTGGTGAGGACGAGCACAACTGTGATATTGGTAGGTCATAAATCATACTTTATACCAGTAATTTACTTAAAAAAAACAACACTGCATTAAGTAAAATGTATGGGAGACTACAAATCAGAACCTCTGAAATCCAGGGTGCCCAGCATTTAAATTTTGTGCGAAAACTGAGTTTTTTTGTTGCCTTAAGGCATTAGATTAATTCTCCTGATACTCTGATATTGATTTGTCAACCACATCATTACATTCTAGAATTGGACTGCATCATAACAGATGCCACAACCGTCTCAACTGGCAACAGTCATGCTAAAGGTAATGACTCAATTCTATATAAGCCTAGATTTGTTTAAGTTATAAAAAATGAAAATATCCCACTTGCTGCTCTAAAATCTTCTATTCTCAGGGACAAACAAAGAAAGGCATGGGCAGCCAATCCATGCATGTTGGTTACAATGACTAATCATTATGATAATACTTCCTGCAAATAACATTGTGTCAACAGATCATGTTAAAGTATTAGCAATGGAGCCTGAAATGGGTAGGTGGTATATGTTTGGCATATGCATGTGTGTATAGCTAACTTCAGCCACTGTCAATTTGTAGCATGTGAGGTATCTATTCAGGTGAAACTATAATTGCACTTCATAAAGTCTTTGCATCATTTGCATGCTTGCATGTAATTTAAAGGGCTTCCTAATTTGTCAGTGCAAGATTATAATATTTTTTGTTGACATCAGCATTAGGCTTGAAAATGGCTAAATAGGTAAACTTCAAATACAAAGTGGATGTGATTCATATAATTATACAAAAATTGTTTTTCAGTTGGGAATGTTGTGGAGGACTTCTCCACCTTTGGATTTCCTGAAAGTGGGTATATTTTTATTTTTACAAAGGAAATTGTTTTCAACGTACCTAACTGACTTTGTTTAACAAGGGTAGCACATAATAGCCTTTTTACCAACAAACCTTTGGTGCTAGAATTCCTGATCAAATTTGAATTTAAAAGTGAACACATACACATGCTGTTGGTAAAAATTAAACTTAAGTTAAAATGATTTCAAGCTGTGTTGGTCCTCACTTGCCTTTGTCTCTTTACCATAATTATTCATCATCCATGACAAATTATTGCTAGAAGATATTAAAGGGAAATTGATTTCAACCTTGATTGAAAACATTTTAACTACAATTTCAGTTTGACCTACAATGTATAAATAATGAACCTAGTATCCAGGGGTTTCATTAATGTTTTCTGCAGGAGGGCAACTGGTTTTCACAGGTGGGCAAAACTCTTTGAACTGAACTTCTTTTTAAGATAAACTTTCCTCCAGACCGTCAGATCAGGTGGGCAAAACCATCCTCACAACCGGTCAATTTGCCCAGTGCCTGGCCCTTGATGAAACCCCTGAGTATCATACTATTTTTCTTGCACACAATTTAGTCTTACAAAAAAAATATATGGATTCAATTAATGAACATAAAACACAAGATGATACTTTGTCACCATTTCATAAAATATTATTCATTACTCCTCAAACTATCCTGGGGGCTATTTAAGACTATCCTCTGTTTTTTAGTTATTATCATAAGGGTTACTTTTATTATCATTATGAATATTTATTATTACTATTACATTTAATATTATAATCATAGCTGTCGAAGAATTTACTTTTGACAAGGACTGTATGGTTCTTTTGTGTTTTTTAGAAGAAAATGATAAAGATTATAAGGGCCGTACGGAAGAGGTGGCCCTTATAATAAAAAAGGTGACATCTGTCACCAAAGGAAGGGTTGTGTTGCCACCTTTCATGACCCATTCTCTGAGAGAGGTAGAGAAGTTCTTTCTTTGTTTTAATTGCATAACAGTATTTTCTTCAATTATTACACATTGAAATCTCTTTAATCTGCAGACCACTTGCAATGGAGAGCAAAGCTAATTGAGCAGATGTAAATAGTGAATGTAATAATGAACATGGTTGCAATTTGCCTGATTGTATTACCAGTTTAAAAAGAACTTTTCACCTGTTTTCCTGAAAACAAGGAAGAAACCTAATTTATATATGTCACAGATTTGTAATCAATTTCAGTATTTGCACATCAGACTTCCACAATAATGGATACTCGAATGCATTCACTAACCATCTATTATCGCTAGTTATATTATTTTGTACTAGATGATCAAACTGCCGCTGCATTATAATACATAATACAATTACTTGTCTAACAGATGTTGTGGCAAGGAAGAGAAGATGCAGCAGTGTGCCTCCTGGTACTATTCAGTCAGAATAATTCTGAAAAATTTGCTGATCACCTTTTCAGGTAAGTAAGGATATTTTAAAATTTACATCACAAATAGGTTGTGAATAATAACAAATGGAAACTACACAACAACGTGCATATCTTACTCTAGCATATATGACTATAAACTATAAACTTAGCACAAAAATAAAAGCAATGGTAATGCAGAAGCTGTGATATAATCAGCAACTCGCTCTATCAGAAGGATTGAAAAGTGCCTTAATTATCTAACCTTCCAGACTTACACATTTTCTATACAATGAATAGGGAGACACTGGTGAAATATTAAAAAAAATTGATATAGTGAACATTGTCTGGCAACCACTCTTGATTCACAAAGTTTTGATCTTAGAAGGAGAAGTTTGATGCTAGTCACTCTTTGGGCCTAAAGGGTTAACTCTATACACTGATTTCAATGTGAGGTGTGCTAGTTGTTTATCAAATGATAAACCTACAAGAAAACAACAGAGTTTCTGCACATGTTAGGGGACGTAGGGAATGGAGATTCAGCCATGGTTATTGTGTTTTTTTACATAAATCTGATTTTTACCTGCAAAAGCCACATAAAAAAGTCAGGCAAATCCAAACCAAAAAAGTTTTGACCTTAAACTCCAATTAAGAAGCTAGATGTAATCCCAAAAGATCATTGTGAGTGTTACCTGTATGTGAATGTTTCATATCTGTTATTAGTAAAACAGGCTAAAACCTTTTTGGAATGGCAAAAAAGAATCTGGAATGAACCAACCAGTACAAAATTAGCCAATCAGCTAACTTTTAACTTGTTGAGTATGCTTATCACACTCAAAAAGTAAAAACTGTCCAATCATCAATGCGTAATGTGACAACTCATCAAAAACAAACTTATTCAGTACACTGAAGGAGTTAGAAATTGTACTGAATGAGTTTGAATTTATACTTACGAAGTTTGCACACAGCTGTTCAGTATTAAGGCCCATTTAAAAGATTTCAACATTTACCCCAGCATGACTTCAACAATTTGTTGAACCTAATTTTCGGTGCATTTTTTCAAAATGTTTGAAAACGTAAAAGATGTTGAGAGCACGTTGAATCAAGTTTAAATTTGTTTAACTTTCAACATCGATTGAACTTTTCCTTTGTACAGCCTCTGTAAGACCTTTGTACATTGTAAGGCCTTATAAATAAACAATTATTCACCTCAGATTCAGTGAATGTTGTCGATTATTTGATGATATTCACCATGCCTTTGGCAAATAATTGTTTTAGTATAATTTCAGAGCTAAACAATAGAGACATTTCTAAAATCATAACATTTTAGTAACATTTATTATTATTTTATTTAACATTTTAAATAAATCGCATGGAGCAGTTTATATAGCATCATATAAGAAACCGCTCAACCAATCAGATCGCTGGAAACTCTTTGCTCAGCTCTGAAGTTATACTATTTGATGATATTCACCACGCCTTTGGCAAATAATTGTTAAATATGCGTATTATATACATATATTTTTTCAGGGTGTTAAACAACGGTTGGCACCATAAAGTTTTAATTTGGGTTGCTGATACCCAGTCAAATGAAGGGTCTAAAGGTGAGTTAACTTATTGATAGTTGAAATAAACATTTTCCATGCCTGCAATTTCAGAGCTACATAAGTTGACATAAACAGGTTTAACCTCTATGTAATTCACCCATGAATATCAGAAAACTGTGCTAAGTGACTTATTGTGTGAATGCATGTTTCAACCTGTGTTTCTCCAAAAGTAACAGTTGAACTGCAAAAATAATCATGAGGGAATCTTTCTTTCAATTGAAATGAAGGCCACATATTAAATTCCACTAACTTTGTAGCCAACTCAAAATCAACCAAAGCCCAGCAGGAATTTCTTGTCTTCAGCCCTTCAGGAGAGCAGATCACCATCTACTTCAGTTCAGAAGATGATGTCATTGGGCAGTGACATTAACATATTGGCCTTGTCTCCTTCACCTCCACATGTAAAAACTGGAAGTGGAAATACCAAAGAACGCACACTGAACGAAAAGGGTAGGGAGCAATTCCCGGTGTTAAGATCTGCCCTTCCAAACCCCAGGGTCAGGTGGAGGGTGGGTGACTGGCTTACCATCAGTCACCAGAGCCTTTGTTGGTAAGAGAAACCCACATGCAAGGCTATGCGCTAAGGAAAATTGAATGGAGACCAGTGCAGTGAAAATATGAAATCTAGGGTGCCCAGCATATGCTTTGTATAAAAAAAAAAAATTCCTGAGTCACCCAAGAGCAAAAGGGGCCACCAGGCACTGCTAGACGACAGCCTTGCACATGGCATTATGCATCTACAGGTGGAATGACAATAAGGGATTATGAATGGATGCACACCTTAATCATAAATGTTTTATATATGTGATCATCTCCTAGTTCAAGCCAAATATGGAGTGGGGGATCAAACCACACTGCTTGTTGTGGTCCCATCCCAAATTCCACAGTGCTTGGAAATTTTAAATGGTAAGAAGTAAATCCTATAGCTTAATTGATATGTTTTGAGCAATATTTGTTCTGAAATTGTTTCCAAATTAATTTTGTTGCAGCTGACAGCTATTGTAATCATGCTTGTTTGTCTTAACATAAATGGTAACATAAATTTTAAGTATAGTATGTTAAAAAAGTGTCAAGAGGTGCTATTGTTGTATGAAATACTTAAAAATTAAGTATATTTCTTTATAGAAACAAACTTTGATGTACAAAAACTCAAGGATGCACTGGCCAATGCTTCAGAAATGCTCACAAATCTTGCCAAGGAAAGGTAATGTACTTGCAATTGTGGAATGCTATCATCCGTCAATGCCTATCCCAAGGAGGAGATGAGGTTCAAACCAAAATCCCCTCGAATAGTCAGTAAAATAATATTAACTAGTGCAATATAACAATCATGAGATGCTGATTAGTAGCATGTCACCCATCAAGATATATGTCACCTTAATGGAAATCTGCATCTGGCAAGATGAATCTGATGTTTGTGTAAAATTCATGTATTATTTTAACCTCTTCCAATGTTTTTTCCTAGAATGAAATTGCCAAGGGCCAAAGTAAGTGAAGAAAAGGTACTGATAACAAAATGAAAATAAATATTGCCCTAAGTGAGTTTCTTTCAATCCTTTAATGTACAGAGAAAGAGTCTACTGAAATAGAGCCTATACCTGTTGTTAATCTTATCAGTTTATTAGTTCCAACTAATCAATCAACCCAATCACCAACAAACCATAACTTTTGAATTTTGGCAGTTAAATTTATAATGCCTTTGGACACATACAATGTTAGGGCTAGAATTTTTTTATGTACCTGGTACATTACTATTACTAAGCTCCGTATTGTCACTGAAAAGCCTCACTGCTGAGATTGAGATGGGGAGAAGTAATATTAAGGTGAATGCTTTATTCCAATGGAAAATTACCTTTGGGTGGTTTGATTAAAAATAATCAATACCATGGTGATATACAAACCCTTTTAGTTTAATCAAATTAATTTAGCCCTGTAGATACAGATAGAAATTAATGGTTGCTTTGGTAGACTGGAATGTGAAATTTTATGGCTGAAAGTGCAAAAGAGGAAACAAAGGAAGGCTTGGTATACGTATATGTAGTGCCATATTTAGATGTTTACTTAGAGATGTTGAATGTGTAAAGATTTATTTGTCATTTGCATTTCACCATCTTATAGGAGACAGACAAAGATCATGATCTAGAAGATGATGAGGTAAGCATAACAAATATTCATAAATAAATCACATTAGTCTGGATTGGATTATTCCGGACCAGCTGGACTGGATTGGTTTGCACCGGCTAGACTGGATTGGTCTAGACTAGCTGGATTGGATTGGTCTGGACTAGCTGGAATGGATTGGTCTGGACTGACTGGACTGACTGGACTGGATTGGTCGGGACTGGCTGAACTGGATTGGTCTGGACCGGCTGGACTGGATTGGTCTGGACTAGCTGGATTGGATTGGTCAAGACTGGCTGGACTGGATTGGTCTGGACTGGCTGGACTGGATTGGTCGGGACTGGCTGAACTGGATTGGTCTGGACTGGCTGGACTGGATTGGTCTGGACTAGCTGGATTGGATTGGTCTGGACCGGCTGGACTGGATTGGTCTGGACCGGCTGGACTGGATTGGTCTGGACCGGCTGGACTGGATTGGTCTGGACCGGCTGGTCTGGATTGGTCTGGACCGGCTGGACTGGATTGGTCTGGGCCGGCTGGACTGGATTGGTCTGGACCGGCTGGACTGGATTGGTCTGGACTAGCTGGATTGGATTGGTCGAGACTGGCTGGACTGGATTGGTCTGGACTGGCTGGACTGGATTGGTCTGGACTGGCTGGACTGGATTGGTCTGGACTGGCTGGACTGGGTTGGTCTGGACTGGCTGGACTGGATTGGAATGGACTGGTTGGACTGGACTGGCTAAAACGATTTGGTTGGTGTTAATCTAAAGATTAATAAATGTTAATTTACTAAACATGTTTAATCAATCAAGATAGATTGAAATAAAACCAATTTACTCTAAGCCTGCTATGTATACCGTGGGAGTATGACAAGGAGTAAAAGCACTTTGGTGTATTTTTCCTGCTGTCATACTTCCACAAGGTTTTTTTGTAGGTGAAGTTCGGTCCAGCCCCAGCATCCACATACGATGCAATGGAAAAAACAGTGGAGGATGAAGGAGACGAAGGTAACATATTGTCCCTCATACTAGCGCTGTAAACTAGATTATCAGACTTCATAGCAAAATACTCCCCCTCTTGAGTACTCCCTCTTGGCTTAATTCGTGTTATTGTTCTTTAAAATAGGTCTTCCAAAGAAACGTAAGAACAAAAAAAAGAAGAAAAAGAACAAGAAGAATAAAAGGAAGAGAGAACCAGAGCATCATCAAGAAGTTATTGAACCAGCAGAGAAGAAAACAAGGGTGGAATAAATGAAGCAAGAAATAATTATAAAACTGTATGAATGAATGGGTGTGCGAATGAATGAATGAATGAATGAAGTGAATGACTGAGCGAGCAACTATAGGAATAAAGAACTAAATGAAAGAACTGAATGAACGAATGGAAGGATGGGTGAATAAATTAATGATTTAGTGAACAAACCAAATAACGAACAAATGAATGGATGAATAAAATAATGAATAGTAGATTGGATCCAATTTCTCTTTCTTGACGTCCTTGTGTAAAATTCCTATCGAAAGGGAAGAATATTTGAAGTTGCTGGCAAGGAAGAAAATTAAGCACAATTTCAAATTGATGATAAATAATTTTAAATATTCCATGCAGAAATAGCTAATTTTTAAGACGTTACGCTGACGGTTTGAGTGTTAGCCCCTCGTCAGAGTGAATACAACCTAGTTATGAGGTGGTCAAGACAGAGCTCAACGGAAATAGGAAATCAACAACGGCAGTTCGTTCAACTTTAGCCAATATGAATAAATATTTAATAACGAATCATAAAAATTATCTGACTGGCGCGAATTCTCACCTGTGAAATCGAAATAGCCTTCACTTCACTTTTACTGAGATCAAAACGATCGTCATTTATCCGTGTTCAAACACCTACGTATGAAATCCGAGTTCCACCCAAATGCCAATTTTTGGATATATTAAGTCACCAGTTACCAGTTCCACTTCAAGGACACATTGAGCTTATTTTCAGATTCCCTGAGGTTATATGCAGATTTACGCCACTTTTAAAACTTTTAACAAGATATTCTGGAGCAAGCCCGTGCAGATATCTAAACATCAGGTTGGCTTTTTCTATCATGGTGGCTTTATGGTCAGAGTCTTAAAGAAAGATTCAGTGTGGTCTTACCCTAAAGTCTTCTACGCCATTTTTTCTTGTTGAATCGAGAGAAAGTTTACATAGGAAATTGCTTTAAAAAGAAAGGTCAATACATATCTGAGCAAACGTTAATGTTTTTGCAACTTTTAAACCATGAAAATAAATCATGTTTTACGATTTAAAAGTCCTTGTTCCTTGTTCTATAGATCTAAGAAATGAAATTTATCAGAATTCTCGGGAATTTTTTAGAGAGTTTTTGGAGAATTTTAGACATTTCTATACGAATTTTAGAGCTTTTGTTTAGGAAATTCCGGAAAAAGTTTGAGAAAAATTTTCGGGAACTATGTTGCTAAGCCTAGTTCCCAGCATATCAAAACCTATACCTGTTAGAAGGAAATCAGTAAAGGCAAGTAAAAAAGTGCCCTTTAAAACCATCAATTTAAAATCAATGTCTAAGCCCAGGGTAAAGTCGTAAGATCTCTGGTTAGTGATCAAATTGCGAGTGAGAAGAATGATCCTGGTTCATCCTCATGCGGAAGTATATTTAATTTATATCTTTAGCTGTTAAAGACAGAAAGAGAGGAGAATCGAGCTCAATATTGGCCCATTGACTTCCGTGCTCGAGTAGAATCGAGTACGAATTCAATCGAACTCAATTTCAATCGAGCTCAATCTTTCGAATGACTTCCGAGGTCGAGTAAAATCGAGTACGATTTCAATGGAACTCAATTTCAATCGAGCTCAGTATTGGCCGATTGAATTCCGTGGTCGAGTAGAATCGATTACGAATTGAATCGAACTCAATTTCAATCGAGCTCAATATTCCGAATGTCTTCCGAGGTCGAGTAGAATCGAGTACGATTTCAATCGAACTCAGTTTCAATCGAGCTCAATATTGGCCTAATGACTTTCGAGGTCGAGTAGAATCGAGTACGAATTCAATCGAACTCAATTTCAATCGAGATAGGTTTAATACGAGCTCGAATAAAAGTGAGCTCGAACCATTCGAAGTAACCGTGCTCGGTCTTGATCGAGGTCCACAACGAAGAATGAGCTCGGTTGTAAAGTCGCTGTCATCGAGCTCGGTATTTGGCGAGTACGAGTGAAATGGAGGTCAATTTGTGAAATCGTGTACAGGTTGTTGTGCGAGCTCGAGAAAGTGAAATCGATCTCGGTTGCCCAGAAAACTAAAATGATCCCGAAGAATGAGCTCGCTTGTAAAGTGGCTGTCATCGAGCTCGGTATTTGGCGAGTACGAGTGAAATGGAGGTCAATTTGTGAAAATCGTGTACAGGTTGTTGTGCGAGCTCGAGAAAGTGAAACCGATCTCGATTGCCCAGAAAACTAAAATGATCCCAATTAGTTTGTATCAATGTAGAGCTTTACACTCAAACATAAGAAAAACAAATGTCGGCGAATCTTTCTCAAAAACAAAATGAATCTGGTATTCTTATTTGGTGGATTTAGGCTTGCGAGAAAAGGGTTGGATGGTGAAGCCATGGCATTAAGTTATCACAGAATGTCAGTGTTAAATAATAACAATAATAACTGTTATACCTCTTTCTGTGCATCAGCTGTTTCCTGTAACAAAATAAATACGATGTTAGCTGTAAGCTTCGTTTTGAGTAAATGGACCCTAATTCATCTGAATAAATTAATTGTAAACAAAATTCAAGTGCATTGTAGGTAATGTAATTAATCTTGATGTTAAGCAGTGACATCCTGTAGCCTTTATCAGTTAATACTTTACCAATGCTTGTAACGCTTCATCTTGTTGGCGTCGCAGTTCTCTATGTGTCCTCTAATTATTGCCGGTCATAAATGGGGTCAGATTGGCCCCATCTCTCAAACAAGCATGTTCACCTGTTTTTTCTATTGTACTTTTCGAAACAGACACTGGTAGTGAACATTTAAAGAAGGTTAAGAAAATAATTGTTCGACAGCTTTTTTTTCTTAGGAATCACCTTTCTTTCTTAAGAATCACCTTTCTTCAGTAGCCAAGTCGGGCTACTGCTATGCACGTTCAGAGCGAGTAATTAAAATCGCTTAACATGCCAGCATTTGTCTAGCCCCTTTGAAAGCTACCTGACGATTTTGCTAGCCATGTCATATTGAACGGCACAAAGTGACGAAACAAATCTTCTGATATATTTAAAGTACAATGCCACTGGTTATGAATCATGAGCATTGAAAATGCTTTTAAAAAAATACCTCGTGGGGTTTACTCCCGCTAAAGTTGAAATGTTCGTCGCCAGTAGGTTTGCAATCTGACTAGAGGTGTGCCTGGTAGAGAATTGCATATCCTTTTGCTCTCCTTTTCTGTATCAACGTTTCCATACGCGATCTTCGAGGAATTGCTTTCTTCGAGACATCCTCTTGTCGCAAGAGGACAAACGCTCTTGTAACAGATGTGTTTCTGTTTACATTATCTCGCTACCTTTGCAGCAGGGTTGAGGCCTGTGCGTCTACTTCAGATTAATCGATTGGAGCAGAAACTTGGTCTTCAGACATATTCGAATTCCTTTTGAGTAAGTCTCGGCCTTGCGAACGTTTCGCACTGATCAGACGAGGAGAGGGAGGAGACTTGAGTTAATGGTAACTGAACAGCCTTTTTTTTTAAGTGCGTACTCGGATATAGAGTAGTCGGAAATTCACGTCGTCGGTAGGAAGAGAAAGGAAGCTTTGTTTTTAAAATGAAATGTGACATTTGAATGAGGGAGTATGCTGATATGATAGCCTGCAGAGCAAGGGTTTTGGTTTAAGAACTTTCATTTTTCCGGAAGCTTATTGGAAGGCACCCAATTTTAGAGGTTGAAAATAGTTCGTTTGCTTTTGTTTTACGTTGCGTTTTTCACTTTTTGTTTTTCACTTTTACTGAAATTTCACAATTCTTCCTTTTGTGCGAGAGAAGTGTTGTTTGTGACTCTCAAGGACTCAGAGGAAACTGTCATTAAATTTCCTGCCACAAAGGCGAAAGAATCCATTTTTTGTCGTCAAAGCAGCTTGCATTTTCGGTTCGCCAACCACAGAACGAGTTGTCGTACTCTTCCGTTGCATTCCAACGGAAATCGGCGAAATTGCGCCATCGGTTCTTGTTGCTCCACCACCTCGAAATAACCTCACGCTGGAGAATAGCCTGTTAAAACCGGCTCGCCAAACACCCAGTTGTCTCCTCTTGCTCTTTGTCCACGGTTTCCCTGTATCTAGATAAAACCGTTGATAATTTATCCTGCTAGGAATATCCCTTGGAGGATTCTCTTTTGCCGTGGGTTTGAATTCTATGTTATCAAAAAATGTCTCATTTGAATTCCTACACGGTCTTTGGAGAATACAGAGCAGTTATATTTCACGTCACTCGATATGTTTTCAGAATTAGCATACATGGATAAGCTTCACTAAAGCAGGCAGTTCCTTCAATATGAAATGTGACCAAAATTTACAAATTTACAAAATATTATAAATATTAAGTATGTTTTAAACAACGTTCAATCTTTGATCCGAGTAATAAGATTCATTCACTACACCATTAAGTCCTGTTCCCCATGTTTTCTATTTCATTGACGTGTTTTACATGTCGCTATCACCCTTGCTTTGTGGTTGAATTTTTATCTGTACCTTCAGAAAAGTCTTTCAATAATGGAAAAAATGTGGCATCTTGGAGGCCCTAGAGAATATTGTCCCTTCGTATACCTGACTTGCTACGTTTTTCTTACCAAAAAAAAAAAAAAAACCCGAAACAATCTTGAACCAATGATGTACTTAAGACGTGACACTAAACTCCAGTTGTAACAAATTTGAGCTCTGGTCAATTTCTAATTATTGTTCAGATACTTCCGCTCCCCACAGATTGTCCCTGGTGTATTGTTCCTTTAATTGTGTTGTCAGCTAAATTAAGGAAGAAATAACCGGATATACAGCGAGAAGAGTTAATGTTTTGTCAAGCAAGTTTAACAATTCGTTCCAGACCGATACTTTCTTGTTTAATTGTTAAATGTTAGCATTTTATATTACTCGGAATTCGAGCGGCTAAATCAAGTCTTATATTTACCAAAGCACCCAACTAGCAGCGAACAAAGCTTTTTTCTGACTTCTGTTATGTTGATTTTCGCTAAATTTCTGGTCGATTTTCTTTCAGAGGATTCGGTCAATTTCTCTCCTCGCTCCAGTATCACCTCGCTGTTAATGGCTTGTGCCGCAAAATGAAACCGTTATCCGAGCTCATCAATTTTTGCATTTGCATGGGTCAGATACAAATGGCTAGGTAACACCTGTCTTCAAAGGTAATGAACACCTAGATAAAGGAAATTATCCATCCATTTTGGTGTTATCCGTCTTTTCATCTTTGACGCAGTTTTTGGTAATTGTCTCTACCACATGCACCAGTTGAACAAATAGTTATATGTACCACTTGTGAGCCAACTCTGGTCGGCTATTTGAAGTATTGGAAATAAAGTCTTGATGGGAAACGTTCATTGGGTGTTGTATCATGAGATCTCGTTTGGGATTTCGAATTCGACACCCTAACCTACTAGACAACCATATTCTTCATTGTCTGTCATTACAAAGTATTTGCCTAACTAAGAGCCTTTTGGTTCGATGCAGACAGCGTGATAAAATTGTGATAGATTTTTTGATTGGTCTTTGATCTCTTTTTGGGCCCCTCCCTTTTCAAAAGTTTTAAAAGTAACGATGAGTCATGAATGTCGCATGCCACTGAAGCCACTATGTGAACGATGATTTACAGTGATCTCCGTCAATGTAATTTTTCCTAGAATTCAAACCCTTGGGTGACTCCCGCCAGATGTTTTGCAGATTTCGATTTCCATGCATCAAACCAAAAACTTGAGAAAGAAAATGTTATGAAACTTATGGATGTTACTTTTCACACAAATTTAATTTTCATGAACCAATGGCCTGTCTATGTATGCGTTCACTAGTTTATTCCTTTAGATGCTAAACTGAACAATAATTGGTTTATTCTGTCCCATCCAAGCTACTGTTCTTCTGTCTGATACTTTCGTTTGAAAAGTGACTCCGACAAGCTTGAAAAGTTAAGTGATAAGGCATTAAGGAACGTTTTCCATGAAATTCTGATATTCAAGTCTGAGGAGATTATGCTTCATAATAAAATAAGTTATATTATACTATTTCATTAAATATTTTTCAGTTTATTAATATTTATCTTTCAACTTTCAGAAAATGAGACGTGAAGATCATGACAAATGTCCAATTATTTTGCCAACATTTTATCAAACTACAACAACTTATATACCATAATAAAGATCTAAGTAAGGGAAACACATCGGTGTATTTATATTCTCTAAAGGTTTGAATCCACATGTGCTGGAGACGCTAAGAGATTGAAAGGTTGAGGTAGTTAGCCACTAGCCCTGATGCCAAAAACAATTCATAAAAAAATTAGGTTTTAAGTAAAGAAGCCGCACTTTCACGTTTGTGTAGATATGGTTACTTACTATATTTGTACAAGGTTTCATATCATTTGATTAAAAAGTGTAGAAATTATCGCAGTTAGGGCTAAATTTTGGGTAACGACATTAACATCGCTGGAGAATCAGGCAAAAAAAAAATATCTCAAAGAAGCCCAAATTTGGTGTGTACACAGTTTGCACCATTCCCTATTCAGTGATTTTAAGTAACGTCCGTTCCCTCTAATTTTAGAAATCTGACGTAAAGCAAAAAACCCTTGGTATAGGTATATACCCTACACAAGGCTTGACACAAAACTCAACCTTGAAACTAGGGCTAGATCGCAAAACTGCTAAAACCTTTATTCTTGGGAGTTGAGAGCTGAAACTTTCAGAGGATGTTTATGGCATACTTTCTATTACGTGCACCAAGTTTCAAGTCATTTCAATTAATATTTTGGATTTTTTAGCCCTTTTTCGTCAAATTTGCATATTTTGAGAGAAGTGAGGGTTGGGGCTTAAGGGATTTTCGCGTTTTTTTAAGCACCATCTCATTGAATGTAGACAAGCTATACATCGTTGGAAAGGTCGTATTAAGGACTACAACTTGATGTATTCAAAAGTATTGAAATAATTACTGGGCATGCGCTGGAGACCAAAAAAGCTCGAAAAAAGGGGTTTTTTGAGACTGTTTTTGTAGGGCTAAGAAACCTTAAAAATCAAACCAAACTGACACGAAATGATATACACATAATTTTCCATTTCCTTAACAATGGTTTGCTGTAATTGGCGTAGAAAAGGGTTGATGTGAGATTTTTTTATGAATTTTCTTGCAACACGAGTCTCATATGTACGCTATGCGGATCTATGTTTTTTGTCTTTAAAAATTCGTAAAAAATTCACTTTTTATCGGTTTTTCGTTACACTTACACCAATGTCATTATAATTGAAAGTACTTTTGATTAAAATTAAAAAAAAGGGATTGATTTTTCCAACCTTTTTCGTCTTCTTGTACACGCCATAAATCTTAAGCGTTTCTATCCATTCAGCTAATACTTACACATACAATGGAACAGTTTCCGTACTTAATGCCTGCTAAGTTTGAAGGCCGGAACAATGAGGGCTTTTGAGTAACAGTAGATTTAACGAGTGCCTGTCTTTTTCACGATAACGCTATTTTCGCCTAACTCCTGACGTTTGAAAAATTCTAAAAAATTAACAAAACATTAACTGTACCTTATTTGACCAGCATAAAATAGAAAATGAAACGACGTTATCTACTATGTTAAATTTTGTTTCCAATTTTAAAACTAAATATTTGCTGTGATTGACAGAAGTCAGCCTAAATTGAAAGGTAGCAATCAACATAATTTGCATAAATTAAGAATACCATAAGAAAGACAAATGTCTCATCTCTTATGCCTGTAGGTTTGAAGTTGTTCAACAGTAAGGTTATTGAGTTACAGTAGAATGAATGAATGCTACCCCTTGGCCAAAAAATCCAAGATGGCGGACATGAAATAGGATTCCGTCATGGGTACTGCTCTAACTCCTCAACCTGTGATGCTCTTCACTTGCGATTTATGAGAGTACTACAAGAGGTATACAACTAGGGCGCTGGCTATTATTTTCACGGGGATAGACTACAGCGATGCTTTAGTCAGCAATAAACAACCAAGCATTGAACGTTACAATGAAAATATTTGTAAGAACACCTTTAATTCTATTTTACATGGTAAGAGTAACCGGTTAAATAATCTTTTACCCTCAGCCCATAAGTCGTCTTACCATCTAAGACGATGCAGGCGTTTTGAAACACCACGGTGGAAAACAAATAGGTTCAGGAACACATTTTTAATGAGATCTTGTATTGAGCATGCTTATTATTATTCTTACATTAGTCATACTATTAGATATCTGTTACAATTTTTGTAAATACGCAATTCAGCCCCTTAGAGGGCTGCCATGTATTTATTTGTGAAATAAACCTTTACCTACGCGGTCCCTGTGTGGCTATTATGGTCGCGTGGCGTTATCACCTTAAATGACCTTTTTGCTCTCACTTGCATGTCTTGAAAGGATTTTTCCTTTTTGTAAAAGATGAGCGGAGGTTTATTGGGGGGCTTATTTCAACTTAACAGCCCATGCACGAACTGTCCAGACCCACCGAGTTGTAGTGCATGCTGGTAATTTTGTGGACCCGGTTACTGGCGTGCATACGCAAGAGGTGGAATCGGCTTGGTCTAGATTAAAATACAAAGTTAAGATGAGGAAAGGCGTCAGGAACTATGATTTGCGATTTTTTCTCAATGAGCATATGTGGCGAGACTGGAGAGGAGAGGCTCACGTTTGCAATAACATTACTGAAGTTCTCTCACGATATCTCACCAACAACCCAGTTTAGGGAATATTGTGACTAATTTTAAAATATGATCTTCTCTCACTTCAATCAAGAACATTCCTGGATAAAATATTAACGAAATGAAGTATAACAACACTCCCCAATCCACTTGTTCATCGGTGAATTCGTTCGGTAGCATTCCATTGTTTTTAGACAATATACTATTACACAGTAAGCTTCAGTAGTCTGCGTTAAATTAAAGTTAATATTTTTAGGCTCAAAGAGTAATAACTTGTTTTAGTACTGGATGTCTATACAGTTCAACAGTCATTCAAGACTTCTCTTTCAGGAGAGCGGCTAACTCGATTACGCGGCAATTCACTCGCAATTCTGTACCCTCTGCAAACTCGGGAGGGAACATGAAGCCGTGCCCTCTCCGTTCCTTGAACTTGATGTGACTCCGACTGATGATAACTTTCTTGCCATTGTTTCTTATCTTTTCAATGAAGAACCTTGAAAAAATAAAATAAAAGTTTAGCCTGTTTATCTATTTATTCAACAATTTGCCAAAGTCAGGTAAATTTACAATAGGACAAGGTTATCCCCTACTAGGTAAATTGTTTCGAGTTATTGAAGCTAATTCAAATCTTTGACGAACAACTTGAACTATACATTAGTGTACAATAATGGACACCGAATCGTTTTTCAACAGTATGAGAAGAACACAGCCTGCCATGATTCATGAATTCTGTTTTCAGTGATATGCAATGTCCTTTTTATCCTGAGAAACTAAAGGGATTGCCTAACCATACGGGTACTATTGAATGGCCGTTGATATACTCACGCGAAAGCAATTCGTATAGATTCGACACCTCTGTAATATTGGAGCCAAAGCTTTCCTCTAGCCAGAACAAGTCTCCACTTCCTAGCAAACGCCTCTATCGGAGGAGAAGCGATGGGCCACTTCCAGTCATTCGGCACCACCCAAGTCAGAACGACAGCATCTTTACTCTCTATTTTCGCGTAGACTGTGGCCTGTTTAAAAGAGTGCGCCGATTAGTTGTAAAAGAATCTTCGAGCATTGAAACATTGATTGCACACCAACGTTTTTTCCTAACAATTTTTTTAACGAAATAGTGCTCGTGTTACTCAGATGAAACTAGCAGTTTCTATTTTTTTTTTGATTTCACAAAAGTGGTGAGCAACCCATTTAAGGAGATCGGGATAATTGGAAAATTGTTTGACCTGTATTTTCTCGCAACAACAGATGAACAAGTTCTTGCTGATTGCTAACGTAAACGTGGAAGAACAACATGCTGAATAAATAAGAATAGGTTCTCCTGATGAAAAGATGCATGATTGTTTAAGTTTAATCTGCAGTATAGCTTTAGGGGCCGACCATTTAACATTTGACGGGGGCGGGGTGGGTGGGTGATTTCTGGTCATCAAGAAATGTTTTTTCTAGCAATCTGCTGGGCAGGATATTTTTTCCGTTCTAAGTGCTCTTTTTTTTTTCTGTTACATTTGGCCTGCATGCAATTTTTCCCTTCAAACAAGCTGTTGCAGGAAATTTTTTTCAAAATCCCCCATCCCCCCTTAAGAGTTAACTGTTAAATGGTTGGCCCCTTATTCAAAGTCTATGAGAAAAAAGGTGAAGACAGAACGGCACAGTTCCCTTTGTGGCTGTTGTGGTCGCGTGGTATTATCATTATCACCTTTAAATGACAATTTTGCTCTCACTTGCCTGTCTTGAAAGGATTTTTCCTTTTTGTAAAAGATGATCGGAGGTTTATGAAAACTGTTTTCTGCAAGGTCTGATTGTACATCTGACTCTAGTGTTTTTAATTTTTTAACTATCGTGTGGTGTGACAAAATACAGTAAACGTTCGTGACCTTTTGGCTTTTCTGTATGTGTAAGAGCCGATTGTTTAAAGGCAAAGTTGACGCCTGACAGAGACCATGCTATGATGCTTTCTGGGTGCCCTCTCGCGTTATTGGGTTGTCTGAATTGCGAAAGGCTGTCATATTCCGATATTTTTGTGGTATTTTGTTTTCAAAACACCGATAGTAAAAAAACCCACACACGCACACACACACCGGGAAAGGGTTAATGGAATCATTGACAAAACGGCAGTTATGAGGGCAAACACATTGATGGGATGTGTAAACTGTTTTAACTGCCTGGGGTACGGTGTGACAAATGACAATAAACGTTCGTGACCTTTTCGCTTTTCTGTATGTGTAAGAGCCGATTGTCTGGGGCAAAGTTGACCCCCGAAAGAGACCTGTCTATGATTCTTTCTGGCTGCCCTCTCGCTTTGTCGCGTTGTTTGATTTGCAAAAGGCTGTTATATTCCAAAATTTTTGTAACATTTTGTTTTTGAAACACCGATAGTAAAATATAACACACAGGAAAGGGTTAATGAGATCACTGACCAAAAAAGGAAAATCCTATAAGACACGTTTGTGAGAGGAAAAATACAATTTGAAGGCGATAATGCGACGCGACCACAAAAGCGACATGGGTAGTCCGTGCCGGTCTGCCTTCACCTTTATTCTCAAGCAGAAGACTTGATCACAACGTCGCCTCCTCCACATTTGTAGAGAAATTGATCAAATCCTCTGAAAGAAAATCGATAACATAGAACTCAAACACACGGCAAAAGAGAATCCTCCAAGGGATATTCCTTGTAGGATAAATTATCAACGGTTTTATCTATATACAAGGAAACCGTGGACAAAGAGCAAGAAGAGACAACTGGATGTTTGGCGTGCCGGTTTCAACAGGCTATTCTCCAGCGTGAGGTTATTTCGAGGTCGTGGAGCAACAAGAACCGATGGCGCAATTTCGCCGATTTCCGTTGGAATACAACGGAAGAGTACGACAACTCGTTCTTTGTTTAGCGAACCGAAAATGCAAGCTGCTTTGACGACAAAAAATGGATTCTTTCGCCTTTGTGGCAGGAAATTCAATGACAGTTTCCTGCCAGTTGGCTTGAGAGTCACAAACAACACTTCTCTCGCACTAAAGGAGGAATTGTAAAATTTCAGTAAAAGTGAAAAACAAAAAAGTGAAAAACGCAAACTAAAAGAAAACCAAACAAACTATTTTCAATCTCTAAAAAGGGCTGCCTTCCAATAAGCTTCCGGATAAATGAACGTTCTTAAACCAAAAACCCATGCTCTGCAGGCTATCATATCAGCATACTCCGTCGTTCAAATGTCACGTTTCATTTTAAAGACAAAGCTTCCTTTCTCTTCCTACCGACCACGTGAATTTCCGACTACTCTATATCCTAGTCGCACTTAAAAAAAGGCTGTCGAGTTGACATTAACTCAAGTCCCCTCCCTCTCCTCGTCTGATCAGTGCGAAAGGTTCGCAAGGCCGAGACTTATTCAAAAGGAATTCGAACATGTCTGAAGACCAAGTTTCCGCTCCAATCGATTAATCTGAAGTAGACGCACAGGCCTCAACCCTGCTGCAAAGGTGGCGAGATAATGTAAACAGAAACACATCTGTTACAAGAACGTTTGCCCTCTTGCGAGAAGAGGATGTCTCGAAGAAAGCAATTCCTCGAAGATCGCGTATGGAAACGTTGATACAGGAAAGGAGAGCAAAAGGATATTCAATTCTCTACCAGGCACACCTCTAGTCAGATTGCAAACCTACTGGCTACGAATATTTCAACTTTAGCGGGAGTAAACCCCACGAGGTATTTTATTAAGAGCATTTTCAATGCTCGTGATTCATAACCAGTGGTATTGTAAGAAACATATCACAAGATTTGTTTCGTCATTTTTTGCCGTTCAATATGACATGGCTAGCAGAATTGTCAGGTAGCTTTCAAAGGGGCTAGACAAATGCTGGCATGTTAGGCGATTTTAATTACTCGCTATGAACGTGCATAGCAGTAGCCCGACTTGGCTTCAAACGAATTAGGAAAAAGAAAGGTGATTCCTCAGAAAAAAAAGCTGTCGAACAATTATTTTCTTAACCTTCTTTACATGTTCAATAAAAATGTCTGTTTCGAAAGGTACAATAGAAAAAACAGGTGAACATGCTTGTTTGAGAGATGGGGCCAATCTAACCCCATTTATGACCGGCAACAATTGGAGGACACATAGAGAACTGCGACGCCAACAAGATGAAGCGTTACAAGCATCGGTAAAGTATTAACTGAAAAAGGCTACAGGATGTCACTGCTTAACATCAAGATTAATTACATTATCTACAATGCACTTGAAATTTGTTTACAATTAATTTATTCAGATGAAGAAGGTGCATTTACTCAAAACGAATCTTACAGCTAACATCGTATTTATTTTGTTACAGGAAACAGCTGATGCACAGAAAGAGGTATAACAGTTATTATTGTTATTATTCAACACTGACATTCTGTGATAACTTAATGCCATAGCTTCACCATCCAACCTTTTTCTCGAAAGCCTAAATCCACCAAATAAGAATACCAGATTCATTTTGTTTTTGAGAAAGATTCGCCGACATTTGTTTTTCTGATGGTTGAGTGTAAAGCTCTACATTGATACAAACTAATTGTACCGATAAGTGCATGAATCGCCAGTAACAGTAATACCACCAGCAGCTGGTCATGCAACGGCAGCAGCAGCACCAGCACCAGAAATAGAAGCAGTTGGATGCGCTGTTTCCGAATATAATTGTTCTTTTCCCTAGGTAATTTATTAAGACTTACTTTCTATCAGAGTATCCCATATTTTTCATAGAGGCGTAAACAACTGTATGTGGGTTAGATTTAAGCTTGAGGTGAGTTATGTATGGCGAGATTTCTAACACAAAACGAAGGTTTGGACAAAATAGGACCACGCGGAGTCGAAATGGGAGTATTCGCAGAAAAGTCAAATTGAGGTGGCTGCTTCAGGTTTCCAGAATTTTCAAGCTATATTATTTTGATGTATCCATACTACCAATTTATATACGCATGGAATAACAGCTTACCATAGAAACACTATAGCATCGTAAAAACACCCTTTATCTTGGCTTAAATAACAAGTAACTGAAGCACTAGCACGGCCTCCCGTTTTTTTCCTTGAAAAGTAATAAGCATGTCAAGAAAGAACCTTATGCAAATGAAAAAAAATTGTTAAAAAAATTAATCAAGTGACCTACTTGTAACAATCTGTTGCTCACTGACAATACTTTCTTTCAGACACAAAAACACCAATCTCCGTGAGGGTGGTTAAACCCTCTGGAAACATAATCATTTTGACAGTAGACAATTCAAGATGCGTTGAGGTGAGAAAATTGATGGTAATATTTTCAGTACCTTCTATTCAGTTATTTAATACAGCCCTGCATATTTCAGAAGCTGTGACGAAGATTTGTTGTAAGCTCTAATCTGTAATTTTCGTTGATCCTACTTTGATGCCTACTGATTGCTTTATTTCACGAATTTCCTCCCTTTTGATATGTTGATACTACTCGATTTTCAGTTCTTAAACTGACACGTTTTATCCACTTAGACCTTCAACATTTGTTTTATTTGAGTTAGGAATCTCTGAGTTTATTGCGATCGTGATGAATGCCCGTACCTGCTAGAACTTTTAATCGTCACAAGTTGCGCCTCGTGGATGTTTTTTATGATGATTGTTGCACGTTGTTTTCAATAAAACGCAGGAATATAATATGTTTTGTATTTATTTTTCAAACCAGAGCATACTCACTGCCCAAGAAAGAGACGCTGGTGTCGTCGTCCGGATGTATAGTGGAGAAAACGTCTCAGTTAGAGTCCCGCCAAGTGCAATATTTAGGGATATTGCTGGAAATGACAAACAAATTCTCCTGAGGCTGGAAAACAATTAAATAAAGATAACTTTGAAGTATCATGTGTCCATTTTTTAATCACGATGAGAGTCGCAAAAGAGAGACTTAGACATTGTTGATAGTTTAATTGATGAAGTAATTCTCTGCTAGTTTAAAACAAGCATTGAATTTTTTTCCCAAAAGGGGTTCTGTGGAGCAATTACCCGTCATGCGTTGTTCCGTGAACATGTCCAATATTTGGAAAAAACCTGTTAGGGAAAATCTTATTAAGAAAACGTGCTGATGTTAATTGGCCTAAGGATCAATACCTAAGGATCAATGTTTAATAAAATGCTGGTCTTTGAAGAATTATCAACTGTGGTTTTCTCTTTCTTTCCCAAATAATCGCTTAGAACATCCATCATCAAATACTGTAAGCTACATTCTTTCTTCTCCCGCCCTATTTACTCTATTTCCTCCTTTTGTGGGTTATCTAAAGATATTACGACGGGAAAATCGAATGAAATATTGACCTGAAATTTCATAAAACCCACGTTTTGTAATTGCACAAAGGTATTTTGATTTGAAACTAAAGCGAGATATTAGCTGGAATTTCGTAAAACCCACGTTCTGTACTTCTCCTCCGTTGACACGATTCAAGGTCGACGATTAGATCGTCAACGATCTGATTCGTAACGATCAATATCGTTAACGATCTGATTCGTGCTCGTTGTCTAAGAACACGTTCTTCGACAACGAGCACGATGTTACGAAAGATCGTTGAACCATACGATGAAATCGTATAAACGAGGACGTTCTTTGGATCAATGCTGCCATCTGGGCACGGCACACGAAATCGAGTATAACGAGGACGTTAAAAAGAACGAGCGCGTTCTACACGAAATCGAGTATAACGAGCACGTCAAAAAGGACGAGCGCGTTGTACGTGAGATCGAGTATAACGAGCGCGTTGAAAAGAACGACCACGTTAACCTTAAAATCCACTACAACGAGGACGTTGAAAAGAACGTCCTCGTTTATACGATTTCATCGTATGGTTCAACGATCTTTCGTAACATCGTGCTCGTTGTCGAAGAACGTGTTCTTAGACAACGAGCACGAATCAGATCGTTAACGATATTGATCGTTAAGAGTCAGATCGTTGACGATCTAATCGTCGACATTGAATCGTGTCAACGGAGCAGAAGTACAGAACGTGGGTTCTACGAAATTCCAGTTAATATCTCGCTTTATTTTCAAATCAAAATGTCTTAATTTTTTAGTTTGTGCAATTACAGAACGTGGGTTTTATGAAATTTCAGGGCAATATTTCATTCGATTTTCCCGTCGTAATATCGTTAGATAACCCACAAAAGGAGGAAATAGAGTAAATAGGGCGGGAAAAGGAAGAACGTAGCTTACAGTATTTGATGATGGATGTTCTAAGCGATTATTTGGGAAAGAAAGAGAAAACCACAGAAGATGATTCTTCAAAGACCAGCATTTTATTAAACATTGATCCCTAGATATTGATCATTAGGCCAATTTACATCAGCACGTTTTCTTGATAAGATTTTCCCTAACAGGTTTTTTTCCAAATACTGGACATGTTCACGGAACAACGCATGACGGGTAATTGCTCGACAAAATCCCTTTTGGGAAAAAAATTCCATACTTGTTTTAAACTAGCAGAGAATTATTGCATCAATTAAACTATCAACAAAATCAATATGTCTAATTCTCTCCTTTGCGACTCTCATCGTGATAAAAAAATTGACACATGATACTTCAAAGTTATCTTTATTTAATTGTTTTCCAGCCTCAGGAGGATTTGTTTGTCATTTCCAGCAATATCCCTAAATATTGCATATGGCGGGACTCTAACTGAGACATTTCCTCCACTATACATCCGGACGACGACACCAGCGTCTCTTGCTTGGGCAGTGAGTATGCTCTGGTTTGAAAAATAAATACAAAATATATTATATTCCTGCATTTTTTTGAAAACAACATGCAACAATCATCATAAAAAAACATCCACGAGGCTCGTAATGGTATGGGCGCAACTTGTGACGATTAAAAGTTCTAACAGGTACGGGCATTCATCACGATCGCAATGAATTCAGAGATTCCTAGCTCAAATAAAACAAATGTTGAAGGTCTAAGTGGATAAAACGTGTCAGTTTAAGAACTGAAAATCGAGTAGCATCAACATATCATAAGGAAGGGAATTCGTGAAATAAAGCAATCAATAGGCATCAGAGTAGGATCAACGAAAATTACAGATTGGAGCTCAAATCAAATCTTCGTCACAGCTTCTGAAATATGCAGGGCTGTATTAAATTACTGAATAGAAGGTACTGAAAATATTACCATCAATTTGCTCACCTCAACGCATCTTGAATTGTCTACTGTCAAAATGATTATGTTTCCAGAGGGTTTGACCACCTTCACGGAGATTGGTGTTTTTGTGTCTGAAAGAAAGTATTGTCAGTGAGCAACAGATTGTTACAAGTAGGTCGCTTGATTAATTTTTTTAAAAGTTTTTTTTTCATTTGCATAAGGTTCTTTCTTGACATGCTTATTACTTTTCAAGGAAGAAAACGGGGGGCCGTGCTAGTGCTTCAGTTACTTGTTATTTAAGCCAAGATAAAGGGTGTTTTTACGACGCTATAGTGTTTCTATGGTAAGCTGTTATTCCATGCGTATATAAATTGGTAGTATGGATACATCAAAATAATATAGCTTGAAAATTCTGGAAACCTGAAGCAGCCACCTCAATTTGACTTTTCTGCGAATACTCCCATTTCGACTCCGCGTGGTCCTATTTTGTCCAAACCTTCGTTCTGTGTTAGAAATCTCGCCATACATAACTCACCTTAAGCTTAAATCTAACCCAGATACAGTTGTTTACGCCTCTATGAAAAATATGGGATACTCTGATAGAAAGTAAATATTAATAAATTACCTGCGGAAAAGAACAATTATATTCGAAAACAGCGCATCCAACTGTTTCTATTTCTGCTGCTGCTGCTGCCGTTGCATGACCAGCTGCTGGTGGTATTACTGCTACTGGCGATGCATGCACCTATCGGTACAATTAGTTTATATCAATGTAGAGCTTTACACTCAACCATAAGAAAAACAAATGTCGGCGAATCTTTCTCGAAAACAAAATGAATCTGGTATTCTTATTTCGTGGATTTAAGCTTGCGGGAAAAAGGTTGGATGGTGAAGCCATGGCATTAAGTTATTACAGAATGTCAGTGTTGAATACTAACAACAATAACTCTTACTCTTACTGTGCATCAGCTTTTTCCTATAACAAAATAAATACGATGTTAGCTGTAAGCTTCGTTTTGAGTAAATGCACCTTCTTCATCTGAATAAATTAATTGTAAACAAAATTCAAGTGCATTGTAGATAATGTAATTAATCTTGGTGTTAAGCAGTGACATCCTGTAGCCTTTTTCAGTTAATACTTTGCAGATGCTTGTAACGCTCTATCTTGTTGGCGTCGCAGTTCTCTATGTGTCCTCCAATTGTTGCCGGTCATAAATGGGGTTAGATTGGCCCCATCTCTCAAACAAGCATGTTCACCTGTTTTTTCTATTGTACCTTTCGAAAGAGACATTGGTAGTGAACATTTAAAGAAGGTTAAGAAAATAATTGTTCGACAGCACTTTTTTTTGAGGAATCACCTTTCTTTTTCCTAATTCGTTTGAAGCCAAGTCGGGCTACTGCTATGCACGTTCATAGCGAGTAATTAAAATCGCCTAACATGCCAGCATTTGTCTAGCCCCTTTGAAAACTACCTGTCAATTCTGCTAGCCATGTCATATTGAACGGCAAAAAATGACGAAACAAATCTTGTGATATGTTTCTTACAATACCACTGGTTATGAATCACGAGCATTGAAAATGCTCTTAATAAAATACCTCGTGGGGTTTACTCCCGCTAAAGTTGAAATATTCGTAGCCAGTAGGTTTGCAATCTGACTAGAGGTGTGCCTGGTAGAGAATTGAATATCCTTTTGCTCTCCTTTCCTGTATCAACGTTTCCATACGCGATCTTCGAGGAATTGCTTTCTTCGAGACATCCTCTTCTCGCAAGAGGGCAAACGTTCTTGTAACAGATGTGTTTCTGTTTACATTATCTCGCCACCTTTGTAGCAGGGTTGAGGCCTGTGCGTCTACTTCAGATTAATCGATTGGAGCGGAAACTTGGTCTTCAGACATGTTCGAATTCCTTTTGAATAAGTCTCGGCGTTGCGAACCTTTCGCACTGATCAGACGAGGAGAGGGAGGAGACTTGAGTTAATGTCAACTCGACAGCCTTTTTTTTAAGTGCGACTAGGATATAGAGTAGTCGGAAATTCACGTGGTCGGTAGGAAGAGAAAGGAAGCTTTGTCTTTAAAATGAAACGTGACATTTGAACGACGGAGTATGCTGATATGATAGCCTGCAGAGCATGGGTTTTTGGTTTAAGAACGTTCATTTATCCGGAAGCTTATTGGAAGGCAGCCCTTTTTAGAGATTGAAAATAGTTTGTTTGGTTTTTTTTTAGTTTGCGTTTTTCCTTTTTTGTTTTTCACTTTTACTGAAATTTTACAATTCCTCCTTTAGTGCGAGAGAAGTGTTGTTTGTGACTCTCAAGCCAACTGGCAGGAAACTGTCATTGAATTTCCTGCCACAAAGGCGAAAGAATCCATTTTTTGTCGTCAAAGCAGCTTGCATTTTCGGTTCGCTAAACAAAGAACGAGTTGTCGTACTCTTCCGTTGTATTCCAACGGAAATCGGCGAAATTGCGCCATCGGTTCTTGTTGCTCCACGACCTCGAAATAACCTCACGCTGGAGAATAGCCTGTTGAAACCGGCACGCCAAACATACAGTTGTCTCTTCTTGCTCTTTGTCCACGGTTTCCTTGTATATAGATAAAACCGTTGATAATTTATCCTGCAAGGAATATCCCTTGGAGGATTCTCTTTTGCCGTGTGTTTGAGTTCTATGTTATCGATTTTCTTTCAGAGGATTTGATCAATTTCTCTACAAATGTGGAGGAGGCGACGTTGTGATCAAGTCTTCTGCTTGAGAATAAAGGTGAAGGCAGACCGGCACGGACTACCCATGTCGCTTTTGTGGTCGCGTCTCATTATCGCCTTCAAATTGTATTTTTCCTCTCACAAACGTGTCTTATAGGATTTTCCCTTTTTGGTCAGTGATCTCATTAATCCTTTCCTGTGTGTTATATTTTACTATCGGTGTTTCAAAAACAAAATGTTACAAAAATTTTGGAATATAACAGCCTTTTACAAATCAAACAACGCGACAAAGCGAGAGGGCAGCCAGAAAGAATCATAGACAGGTCTCTGTCGGGGGTCAACTTTGCCCCAGACAATCGGCTCTTACACATACAGAAAAGCCAAAAGGTCACGAACGTTTATTGTCATTTGTCACACCGTACCCCAGGCAGTTAAAACAGTTTACACATCCCATCAATGTGTTTGCCCTCATAACTGCCGTTTTGTCAATGATTCCATTAACCCTTTCCCGATGTGTGTGTGCGTGTGTGGGTTTTTTTACTATCGGTGTTTTGAAAACAAAACACTACAAAAATATCGGAATATGACAGCCTTTCGCAATTCAGACAACCCAATAACGCGAGAGGGCACCCAGAAAGCATCATAGAATGGTCTCTGTCAGGCGTCAACTTTGCCTTTAAGCAATCGGCTTTTACACATACAGAAAAGCCAAAAGGTCACGAACGTTTACTGTATTTTGTCACACCACACGATAGTTAAAAAATTAAAAACACTAGAGTCAGATGTACAATCAGACCTTGCAGAAAACAGTTTTCATAAACCTCCGATCATCTTTTACAAAAAGGAAAAATCCTTTCAAGACAGACAAGTGAGAGCAAAATTGTCATTTAAAGGTGATAATGATAATACCACGCGACCACAACAGCCACAAAGGGAACTGTGCCGTTCTGTCTCCACCTTTTTTCTCATAGACTTTGAATAAGGGGCCAACCATTTAACTGTTAACTCTTAAGGGGGGATGGGGGATTTTGAAAAAAATTTCCTGCAACAGCTTGTTTGAAGGAAAAAATTGCATGCAGGCCAAATGTAACAGAAAAAAAAGAGCACTTAGAACGGAAAAAATATCCTGCCCAGCAGATTGCTAGAAAAAAAATGTCTTGATGACCAGAAATCACCCACCCACCCCGCCCCCGTCAAATGTTAAATGGTCGGCCCCTAAAGCTATACTGACAATTAAACTTAAACAATCATGCATCTTTTCATCAGGAGAACCTATTCTTATTTATTCAGCATGTTGTTCTCCCACGTTTACGTTAGCAATCAGCAAGAACTTGTTCATCTGTTGTTGCGAGAAAATACAGGTCAAACAATTTTCCAATTATCCCGATCTCCTTAAATGGGTTGCTCACCACTTTTGTGAAATCAAAAAAAAAATAGAAACTGCTAGTTTCATCTGAGTAACACGAGCACTATTTCGTTAAAAAAATTGTTAGGAAAAAACGTTGGTGTGCAATCAATGTTTCAATGCTCGAAGATTCTTTTACAACTAATCGGCGCACTCTTTTAAACAGGCCACAGTCTACGCGAAAATAGAGAGTAAAGATGCAGTCGTTCTGACTTGGGTGGTGCCGAATGACTGGAAGTGGCCCATCGCTTCTCCTCCGATAGAGGCGTTTGCTAGGATGTGGAGACTTGTTCTGGCTAGAGGAAAGCTTTGGCTCCAATATTACAGAGGTGTCGAATCTATACGAATTGCTTTCGCGTGAGTATATCAACGGCCATTCAATAGTACCCGTATGGTTAGGCAATCCCTTTAGTTTCTCAGTGATAAAAAGGACATTGCATATCACTGAAAACAGAATTCATGAATCATGGCAGGCTTTGTTCTTCTCATACTGTTGAACAACGATTCGGTGTCCATTATTGTACACTAATGTATAGTTCAAGTTGTTCGTCAAAGATTTGAATTAGCTTGAATAACTCGAAACAATTTACCTAGTAGGGGATAACCTTGTCCTATTGTAAATTTACGTGACTTTGCCAAATTGTTGAATAAATAGATAAACAGGCTAAACTTTTACTTTATTTTTTCAAGGTTCTTCATTGAAAAGATAAGAAACAATGGCAAGAAAGTTATCATCAGTCGGAGTCACATCAAGTTAAAGGAACGGAGAGGGCACGGCTTCATGTTCCCTCCCGAGTTTGCAGAGGGTACAGAATTGCGAGTGAATTGCCGCGTAATCGAGTTAGCCGCTCTCCTGAAAGAGAAGTCTTGAATGACTGTTGAACTGTATAGACATCCAGTACTAAAACAAGTTATTACTCTTTGAGCCTAAAAATATTAACTTTAATTTAACGCAAACTACTGAAGCCTACTGTGTAATAGTATATTGTCTAAAAACAATGGAATGCTACCGAACGAATTCACCGATGAACAAGCGGATTGGGGAGTGTTGTTATACTTCATTTCGTTAATATTTTATCCAGGAATGTTCTTGATTGAAGTGAGAGAAGATCATATTTTAAAATTAGTCAAAATATTCCCTAAACTGGGTTGTTGGAGAGATATCGTGAGAGAACTTCAGTAATGTTATTGCAAACGTGAGCCTCTCCTCTCCAGTCTCGCCACATATGCTCATTGAGAAAAAATCGCAAATCATAGTTCCTGACGCCTTTCCTCATCTTAACTTTGTATTTTAATCTAGACCAAGCCGATTCCACCTCTTGCGTATGCACGCCAGTAACCGGGTCCACAAAATTACCAGCATGCACTACAACTCGGTGGGTCTGGACAGTTCGTGCATGGGCTGTTAAGTTGAAATAAGCCCCCTAATAAACCTCCGATCATCTTTTACAAGAAGGAAAAATCCTTCCAAGACATGCAAGTGAGAGCAAAAAGGTCATTTAAGGTGATAACGCCACGCGACCATAATAGCCACAAAGGGACCGCGTAGGTAAAGGTTTATTTCACAAATAAATACATGGCAGCCCTCTAAGGGGCTGAATTGCGTATTTACAAAAATTGTAACAGATATCTAATAGTATGACTAATGTAAGAATAATAATAAGCATGCTCAATACAAGATCTCATTAAAAATGTGTTCCTGAACCTATTTGTTTTCCACCGTGGTGTTTCAAAACGCCTGCATCGTCTTAGATGGTAAGACGACTTATGGGCTGAGGGTAAAAGATTATTTAACCGGTTACTCTTACCATGTAAAATAGAATTAAAGGTCTTCTTACAAATATTTTCATTGTAACGTTCAATGCTGGGTTGTTTATTGCTGACTAAAGCATCGCTGTAGTCTATCCCCGTGAAAATAATAGCCAGCGCCCTAGTTCTATACCTCTTGTAGTACTCTCATAAATCGCAAGTGAAGAGCATCACAGGTTGAGGAGTTAGAGCAGTACCCATGAGGGAATCCTATTTCATGTCCGCCATCTTGGATTTTTTGGCCAAGGGTAGCATTCATTCATTCTACTGTAACTCAATAACCTTATTGTTGAACAACTTCAAACCTACAGGCATAAGAGATGAGACATTTGTCTTTCTTATGGTATTCTTAATTTATGCAAATTATGTTGATTGCTACCTGTAAATTTAGGCTGACTTCTGTCAATCACAGCAAATATTTGGTTTTAAAATTGGAAACAAAATTTAACATAGTAGATAACGTCGTTTTATTTTCTATTTTATAACAACAAACATATGAAACATATGTGTGAACTGCGTCAAATAAGGTAGAGTTAATGTTTTGTTCATTTTTTAGAATTTTTCAAACGTCAGGAGTTAGGCGAAAATAGCGTAATCGTGAAACGGACAGGCACTCGTTAAATCTACTGTTACTCAAAAGCCCTCATTGTTCCGGCCTTCAAACTTAGCAGGCATTAAGTACGGAAACTGTTCCATTGTATGTGTAAGTATTACCTGAATGGATAGAAACGCTTAAGATTTATGGCGTGTAAAAGAAGACGAAAAAGGTTGGAAAAATCAATCCCTTTTTTTTAATTTTAATCAAAAGTACTTTCAATTATAATGACATTGGTGTAAGTGTAACGAAAAACCGATAAAAAGTGAATTTTTTACGAATTTTTAAAGACAAAAAACATAGATCCGCATAGCGTACATATGAGACTCGTGTTGCAAGAAAATTCATAAAAAAATCTCACATCAACCTTTTTCTACGCTAATTACAGCAAACCATTGTTAAGGAAATGGACAATTATTTGTATATCATTTCGTGTCAGTTTGGTTTGATTTTTAAGGTTTCTTAGCCCTACAAAAACAGACTCAAAAAACCCCTTTTTTCGAGCTTTTTTGGTCTCCAGCGCATGCCCAGTAATTATTTCAATACTTTTGAATACATCAAGTTGTAGTCCTTAATACGACCTTTCCAACGATGTATAGCTTGTCTACATTCAATGAGATGGTGCTTAAAAAAACGCGAAAAGCCCTTAAGCCCCAACCCTCACTTCTCTCAAAATATGCAAATTTGACGAAAAAGGGCTAAAAAATCCAAAATATTAATTGAAATGACTTGAAACTTGGTACACGTAATAGAAAGAATACCATAAACATCCTCTGAAAATTTCAGCTCCCAACTCCCAAGAATAAAGGTTTTAGCAGTTTTGCGATCTAGCCCTAGTTTCAAGGTTGAGTTTTGTGTCAAGCCTTGTGTAGGATATGTACCTATACCAAGGGTTTTTTGCTTTACGTCAGATTTCTAAAATTAGAGGGAATGGACGTTACTTAAAATCACTGAATAGGGAATGGTGCAAACTATGTACACACCAAATTTGGGCTTCTTTGAGATATTTTTTTTTGCCTGATTCTCCAGAGATGTTAATGTCGTTACCCAAAATTTAGCCCTAACTGCGATAATTTCTACACTTTTTAATCAAATGATATGAAACCTTGTACAAATATAGTAAGTAACCATGTCTACACATACGTGAAAGTGCGGCTTCTTTACTTAAAACCTAATTTTTTTATGAATTTTTTTGGCATCAGGGCTAGTGGCTAACTACCTCAACCTTTCAATCTCTTAGCGTCTCCAGCACATGTGGATTCAAACCTTTAGAGAATATAAATACACCGATGTGTTTCCCTTAGTTAGATCTTTATTATGGTATATAAGTTGTTGTAGTTTGATAAAATGTTGGCAAAATAATTGGACATTTGTCATGATCTTCACGTCTCATTTTCTGAAAGTTGAAAGATAAATATTAATAAACTGAAAAATATTCAATGAAATAGTATAATATAACTTATTTTATTATGAAGCATAATCTCCTCAGACTTGAATATCAGAATTTCATGGAAAACGTTCCTTAGTGTCTTATCGCTTCACTTTTCAAGCTTGTCGGAGTCACTTTTCAAACGAAGGTATCAGACAGAAGAACAGTAGCTTGGATGGGACAGAATAAACCAATTATTGTTCAGTTTAGCATCTAAAGGAATAAACTAGTGAACGCATACATAGACAGGCCATTGGTTCATGAAAATTAAATTTGTGTGAATAGTAACATCCATAAGTTTCATAACACTTTCTTTCTCAAGTTTTTGGTTTGATGCATGGAAATCGAAATCTGCAAAACATCTGGCGGGAGTCACCCAAGGGTTTGAATTCTGGGAAAAACTACATTGACGGAGATCACTGTAAATCATCGTTCACATAGTGGCTTCAGTGGCATGCGACATTCATGACTCATCGTTACTTTTAAAACTTTTGAAAAGGGAGGGGCCCAAAAAGAGATCAAAGACCAATCAAAAAATCTATCACAGTTTTTTCACGCTGTCTGCATCGAACCAAAAGGCTCTTAGTGAGGCAAATACTTTGTAATGACAGACAATCAAGAATATGGTTGTCTAGTAGGTTAGGGTGTCGAATTCGAAATCCCAAACGAGATCTCATGATACAACATCCAATGAACGTTTCCCATCAAGACTTTATTTCCAATACTTCAAATAGCCGACCAGAGTTGGCTCACAAGTGGTACATATAACTATTTGTTCAACTGGTGCATGTGGTAGAGACAATTACCAAAAACTGCGTCAAAGATGAAAAGACGGATAACACCTAAATGGATGGATAATTTCCTTTATCTAGGTGTTCATTACCTTTGAAGACAGGTGTTACCTAGCCATTTGTATCTGACCCATGCAAATGCAAAAATTGATGAGCTCGGATAACGGTTTCATTTTGCGGCACAAGCCATTAACAGCGAGGTGATACTGGAGGGAGGAGAGATAATCGAAAGTAGACTGGGGAGGGACACTTTTTACACCCTAATAATCTGTACCGTTGTACCTATGTCCCCTTATTAATTATTGTAGCTATGTCCTCTGACGTAATGTGATACAGTGACCAATCATCTGTTGCAATCTATCGAGCTAAACGCGGCCTGGAGACTGTTGTAGTTGTGTCTTCGGGCAATAGAACTCATTTTTTAAGGAGATCTGGATAATTGGGAAATTGTTTGACCTGTATTTTCTCGTAACAACAGATGAACAAGCTCTTGCTGATTTCAGGGAAAGTTGCTACCCACAGGGTCATTGCGAACGAGTTCACTAGGCTCACTCGCACACACATTACTTTCCCTGAAGTTCTTCGTTACAGCCGTGAGATCGTATCCTTGTTCTAACGTAAGCGTGGAAGAACAACATGCTGAGTAAATAAGAATAGGTTCTCCTGACGACAAGATGCATGATTGTTTACGTTTCATTTGCAGTGTAGCGTTAGGGGCCCGACCATTTAACATTTGAGGGGTGGCGGGTGGGTGATTTCTGGTCATCAAGAAATTTTTTTTCTAGCAATCTGCTGGGCAGGATATTTTTTTTCCGTTCTAAGTGCTCTTTTTTTTTTCTGTTACATTTGGGCTGCATGCAACTGTTTTCTTCCAACAAGCGCTTGCAGGAATTTTTTTTCAAAATCCCCCACCCCCCTCAAGAGTTAACTGGTTGGTCCCTTATTCAAGGTATATGAGAAAAAAGGTGAAGACAGAACGGCACGGTTCCCTTTCTGGCTGTTGTGGTCGCGTGGTATTACCATTATCACCTTTAATGACAATTTTCCTCTCACTTGCCTGTCTTGAAGGGATGTTTTCTTTTTGTAAAAGATGATGGGAGGTTTATGAAAACTGTTTTCTGCAAGGTCTGATTGTACGTCAGACTCCAGTGCTTTGTGGTACAGTGTGACAAAGGACGATAAACGTTCGTGACCTTTTGGCTATTCTGTATGTGTAAGGGCCGATTGTCTAGAGGCAAAGTTCACCCCAAACAGAGACCTTTCTACGACGCTTTCTAGGTGCACTCTCGCTTTCTCGCGTTGTTTGAATTGCCAAAGGCTGTTATAATCCAGTATTTTCGTTTAATTTTGTTTCGAAACACCGTAAAAAATTAAGTCACAAGAAAGGGTTAATGAGATCATAGACCAAATGGCGGTGATGAGGTCAAACACATTGAAGGTATGTCTAAGAAATGGATTTCACACACTCCCAATCCACCTGGATACGCAATCAGCCTTTGCTGAAAAAAAAATTTTTTTACATCCGATCATCTCTTAAAAAAAGGGAAAATCCCATATGATACGCTTGTGGGAGCAAAAATACAATTTGACGGCGATAATGCGACTCGACCACAAAAGCCACATGGGGAGTCCGTGCCTATCTGTCTTCACCTTTATTCTCACGCAGGACACTTGATCACAACGTCGCATCCTCCCCATTTGTAGAGAAATTGACTGCATCCTCTAAAAGATAATCGACCTTTGCAGAATGAAAGAAGTCAGAAAACAACTTTATTTGCTGCTAGTTGCGCGCTTTGGTTCATATAAGATTTTATTTTAGCCGCTCGAATTCCGAGTGTATATCTGGTGTTTCCTGCCTTAATTTAGCTGACAACACAACCAAAGGAATAATACACCAGGGATAATCTATGGGAGCGGAAGTACCTGAACAATGATTAGAAATTGACCAGAGCTCAACTTTCTTGCAGCGGAGTTCAGGGTCACGTCTCAAGTAAATCATTGGTTGAAGATCGTTTTATTTTAAGCTAGCTAACAAAAAAACCAAATGATAACAGGTTAAGTCAATACCTTTCAAGTCTCTGAGGCACAAGAAACATTAAACGTTAAGTGGATCATACGAAGGGACAACATTCTCTAAGGCCTCACTCATGCCACATTTTTTCCATTATTGCCGGAAAGGTTTTTCTGTATGTACAGATAAAAATCGACCGCCCTGTGTGAGGTATACTCAGGATAACCAGAATGCATTATCCTTCAAGCTTTTCTCTCATAATGAAAGAATAATAATGGGCTTGCGTTGATGCTTCTTGATGACATCATTTATGTGAACAGTTAACATTTTCGACAGGGCAAGCGTTGCAGGACAAAATACTATTGAGGTCTTCCAAGGTCGACTGTTACAACCAAGGTGATGAGCAAATTATGGGAATTGTTATTAACCATCACATGAATTATAAAACTTTGGTACTACAGTTCCTATCTTCTTGATGTCATGCGGTTCCAAAAGAGCCCTCAACAATTAGTTACCACCGGAAGCTTTAGTGTATTGGAGCCGCAAAAATTTGTTCCCAAATACCTCAAAAGTCGCCACTCTCCTGAAAAAAGTCTACCAACAATTTCACACTACACGGTAATTTTGATCAGTCCGAGGCTATGAATTTACTGCGAATCTCAGCATTAGCAGACGGCAACATGAGAGAGTTGATAACTTGGTTACAAGGGCGTGGATTGCTGCCAAATCCACTTCGTTGTGGAAATTGCAATCTGGATATGGTTATTTCTGCGCGAAATGCAGATCATCTCGATGGCTATCAGTGGTAAATGCTATTGTTAAAATATTTCTCATACAGCAGGTTATTGTCAGTTGAAATATTTAAATAAAAACAACCGCGAACTGGCAAAGTAGCGATCACGAGCTGCGAACTTGGAGGTTTTTCTGGCCTAGGTTTTAACATCTACTCACTTTTCGGCGCTCAGGGATCGAAACGTTACTGTATTCTTAGATAAAATTCTTCATGAATCATGTAAACTTACGTACTAATGCCGGAACACCAGGCATGGAAAATGCTACTAAAGAATTCCCTGCACGTACTGATGGATTAACAACATCTTCGATTTCACGCCAAGAATAAATGTTCATAAGTATAGGAAAAGATGTATACGTGAGCCGTTTGTACACGGTGGACATCAACTAGAGCTCAAGATGATTTTTTAATATCCACTTTTTCGATACTTATTATCGTTCTAGGCGCTGTAGAGGATACAGAAAGAAGAGAAGTTTGAGGTGTAATTCCTTATTCGCACATTTCCCAAGGTTACCACTAGGGAAAATCTTGGTCTTTTTGTACCTGTGGTCAAATGACGAGAGGCAAGCCACGGCAAGCCACATTAATAGGCCTTTTGCAACAAACCGTCACGTGACTGATTTTCCCTTAGCAACGCCATACTGGAGGGCAAGCTATTCAGTCTTTCCTTAACAACCAATAAAGCGCGAGTGGGCGGAATGGATACAAAGGTAAGGTTAAAGGTCTCTTAAGGTGTTTGTTTGTCATGATGTCACAAGAAAACAATAGGACAATATCTCTTTAGAATTTTTACATACAATTGAACAGTCTTGGACTGAAAACAGTCACCAAAGGCCGAGTTTCAGACTCGTGAAGTTTTAGCACGTGCTCGCTTGAAGCGATAGCAATGGCAGCGACCTAACCGAAAAATCTCCTTGATTACATTTTAATAATTCGACTTGATCGCTTTTTTTTATGTAAAAGTTTGGTTTTAGGGTTTTTACTGGATTGTTTGAATTTAATTTATGCCGGTGGGTGAAGAACTAACAAGTTTTATCTAGGGCAACTTGCAACAGTGGTCACGATGAGTAAATTTCATTGCTGTGTTCCTGGTTGCAATGCAGATAAGCGTTACGACCTTGAAAATAAGTTATCGTTTCACAGATTTCCGCCACACTCCAAGAAAGAGGTTAGAGATGGCTGGGTGAACAATATCCGTAGAGATACAAGAGAATATTTTGAGGTAAATCAGTGTTTTTTTTATGCTGGCAAGGAGCTTGACATTTAAGCTTAGCTTTCAAAATTAAAGGTTCTTTCGTGTTTCTCAGATAACTGACAGCACGAGGGTGTGCTCTCAGCATTTCAAACCGAGCGATTTTAAGCCTCCGGATAACAACGGTCGAAGACTTTTAGAAAAAGGAGTAAAACCTAATATATTTTAATGGTCCAAGGAGAGGAAAGAAAGGAGACCACTTCATCGAGTAGTGTAAGGCTTTCTTGTCATCTGCTTTGTGGTTTCACTTAAGATGTTGATAGTACATTGTAAGTTAATTAACAGAAATTAATTTAAATCAATCCTAATCCGTCATCATGTTGATTCTAGGCTACGCGAGTCTGAAGAGAGTGACTTGTCTGTTGAGGAAGAAGGCCCCTCAGAGCTAAAAGTTGCAGAAGCAGAAACAGCTGCAGCCAAAGCAGATGCTGAAGCAGCAGAGGCCGCGTTAGAACTTGCCCTAGGACTCCTGAAGTCTTCCCAGAGGGATTTGGTTGCAGCAGAGGCTAAGATCAGCGCTCTTAAAATCCAAGTTGACATCTCACGTTTTGGGCTTCAAAGATTTCAGGCAGACGATGATAGTATAAAATTCTACACTGGATTTCCCAGCTATAACCATCTTCTAAAGGTATATAGTTTGTTAGAGCCCTCAGCTGAACGAATGACTTACATCTACAGTGCATGTATGCATGTCCAGGAGAGTCGGCCATCTGCAAAGACAATGGTACTTATCGATGAGTTTTTTTATTTCTTGCAAGGGTAAGGGTAGGTCTTTTTGCCTAAGACTTAGCACATAGGTTTAACATTCACATTGCTACTGTAAGTAGGAAAGTTATAACTTAGGCAAACTTTTTGTACTTTTGTCTGGGGAACCAGGTTATCTGGCCAAGTAGGGAAGAGATAGATTTGCACATGACAGAGGGTTTTAAGAGGTTGTACCCAAAAACAAGGATAATACTGGATTGCAAAGAAATTTATGCTCAGTCACCTTCATCCCTATTACTACAATCGCAGTTGTACTCTACTTACAAGAGCAACACAATGCTTAAGGGTCTAGTAGGTATTGCCCCTCATGGAGCTATTACTTTTGTATCAGCCCTTCACACTAGATCTATATCAGATGAAGAAATAACTAGAGTTTCAGGAATATTAGATCTTTTAGAACCTGGAGACACTGTGATGGCTGACAAGGGCTTTGACATAGGTGATATGCTAAGGGAAAAAGGGATAAGTTTAAACCTGCCTCCATTTCTTCATTACAGTGGCCAATTTAGTGCTCAACAAGTCCAAGAGATAAAGCAAATTGCCAAACTGCGAATCCACGTTGAGAGGGCAATACGGAGAATTAAAGAGTTCCACATTTTTGATTCACATATCCCTCTCAACTTAATGGGTACAATTAATCAAATTTACACAGTACTTTGCTTAATAGTGAACTTCCAGGGACCACTGATAATGTCATCAGCATAAGGATAGATAATACATGAGAAAAACATAGTTAGCCCACTTTACTTTGTGGTAAACATTGTGGAAATTCTACAACCACAATTCTGTCATAGGTATTAGATAGTGTACAATCAATATTGCTCAATACTGTGACAAATCCAGGCTATGCCTTAGGTAATAAAAGGTAATGCAACAAGAAACAATTACTGGTTCATTGTAAATAACCTTAGAGATTGACCAATACTTTTAAGGGAGTATAGTTACAAGAAATTTGCCAGGATGAATTTTTATTTCATTGTACAACTGCAAACATGTTTCTTGAAGACCCAACAGTTCATTATTAAACATTTATATCTGTGGTTGGTGAATTTTATTCAATCCATGCTAAGACTTCAATTTTTTTCATCCCCCTTAAATACATTAGTGGTATTAAAATCTTCTAAGAGTGGGAATATCTGTCTTCAATAGTATGTGTTAATACAGTTTCTTTGTATTGAGAAACTGAAATAAAAGAAAACATCTTAATCAGAGTTCTAAGTGTTACAAAACCTTGACACAGTAATAGATTACTGCAGAATCATCAAGTCTTGAGGAAAATATACTTAAGCTTGAACATTCATAACCAACTTATTGTTGTTCATTTAATTTCTTTGAAGTTCATTCTGTGTACAAATAAGTTGTAGTTGTAATAATAATACTAGCTAGTATGTACTTGAAACAGAAATTATTAGGAGTTTGCACATTTCAAGGTTCCTATTATTTCAAGTAAAAATCAAAAAAGAAGGCATCCACATTATCTTTGGCAATCTGAAACAATTCTGCATCATAATAAATTCTTTCACAGAAGAAAGTTGTCTCATTGATATAACAGAAAAAGTCATTCCATTGGTGTAATCTGCCCCTGCTTCTAGCTTCTTAACCATTACATCTTGAATAGCCTTGTTTGCAATCTTTCTCTGTCGAGGAACACTCCACATCTGTGGCAGGCTAGTGCAAGTAAGTTCATCTGGCAGCGATTTTAGCCCAAGATGTTTGCAGTGCGACATGTAAAAGAACAATCCAACCACATGATGACAGTATCCACTAGCTCCTGCCACACAGGAACACTTTCCACAAATGCTCTTGTCTGCTAGGCCAATCTGTACACTGAGTATGTGTGGTGGCTCACTCTTTTTCATAGATCTGTAGCACTTTGATGTCACTTTGACATGGTTAGCAGAATACTGAACTGCAAAAAACAAGACTTAGCTTGGTAATCCTTTTGTCCAGAAAGCACTGCAATAATGTTAACAAAACATAAAAATATATTTTGTAAACTGTCATTTGCTGAAAGCTTAATTAACTAGCATTCATCTTTCTTGGTTGCATGTACAGTGTTAACACAACCAAAAATTTAAAAAACAGGCTATTGTTTAACTTAGAACCGCAAATATCTCCAAATTAATTATATACTTTACCTATACAAAACAGTATTCGAGTTGTTAATTCTGGACAAGTTTTAATTTTCAATGTTATGAAATTCACTTGGTATTTTGATCTTAAGCTTATTTGTATATATATTTATTTTGTAGTCATTTAGTCCACAAGGATTTCCTCTACCTTAATATTAAGTAACACCCGAAGATTTTATTTAAAGTTATATTTGCACACTTAGAATTTAGGATATCCTAGACTTTGCTTACGTTTCTTATCGTGAAGGTAGCCAGGTTCAGCGAAAAAATTGTAGGCTTTCCTGGTATGTTCGCATCCCGACGCATTCTGAGCAAAACTTTCAACTTCTGCGAAAGAAATACCAGGAAATTTGCTCAAATCTCTGGACTCCACACCTGTGAATATAAGAAAAATCATTCGAGTTCGCCCTGAACAACTAGACTGCAATCAAATATGCTAGCATTTTTGTTGTGAGCATAGAAGCCTACCTCCAATTACAGAAACTCACCTTCGCGTTCAGTCGAAAGAGCTTGGCTACCAGCAGTCGCCATATAATGCAAAACTATCCTCCCTGAAATTCAAACCAAACTATCACTCAATATTTTCGTTCTAAAGGCTTAAATATCCGTGTAACACAGCACTAAAGTCGAATGAATCACAGCGATTTTTCGGTAACGTTTACGCCATTGCTATCGCTTCAAGCGAGCACGTGCTAAAACTTCATGAGTCTGAAACTCGGCCTTTAGTGACTGATTTCAGTCTGAGACTAGTTCAGTTGTATGTAAAAATTCTAAAGAGAAACTGTCCTATTGTTTTCTTGTGACATCATGACAAACAAACACCTTAAGAGACCTTTAACCTTACCTTTGTATCCATTCCGCCCACTCGCGCTTTGTTGGTTGTCAAGGAAAGACTGAATAGCTTGCCCTCCAGTATGGCGTTGCTAAGGCAAAATCAATCACGTGACGGTTTGTTGCAAAAGGCCTATTACAAGAACTGAAGGCGCAATTTCGCCGACTTCCGTTGAAAAGCAACGGGAGAGTACGATAACTCGTTCTGTGGTTAGCGAGCCGAAAACGCAAGCTGGTTTGACGACAAACAATAAATTCTCTCGCCTTTGTGGCAGGAAATTCAATCACATTGTCCTCTGAGTCCTTGAAAGTCGCAAACAACACTTCTCTCGCACAAAGGGAGGAATTGTAAAATCTCAGTAAAGTTCGCAAGGCCGAGATTTACTCAAAAGGAACTCGAACATGTCTGAAGACCAAGTTTCTGCTCCAATCGATCAATCTGAAGTAGATGCACAGGCCTCAACTCTGCTGCAAATGTGGCGCGATAATGTAGACAGAAACACATCTGTTACAAGAACGTTTGTCCACTTGCGACAAGAGGATGTCTCGAAGAAAGCAGTTCCTAGAAGATCGCGTATGGAAACGTTGGTAAACGAAATGAGAGTAAAGGATATTCAATTCTCTACCAGGCACACCTGTAGTCAGATTGCAAACCTACTGGCTACGAATATTCCAACTTTAGCGGGAGTAAGCCCCACAAGGTATTTTTTTAAAGAGCATTTTCAATGCTCATGATTCATAAACAGTGACATTGTAAGAAGTAAATCACAAGTTTGTTTCGTCAATTTTGTGCCGCAAAATTGTCAGGTACCTTCCATGGGGCTAGATAAGGGCTGGCTTTTTAGGCGATTTTAATTACTCGCTATGAACGTGCATAACAGTACATAGCAGTTGCATGACTTGGCTTCAAACGAAGGGAAAAGAAATATGACTCCTCAGAAAAATGCTGTCCACCAATTCTTTTCTTAACCATCTTTACATATTCACTACCAATGTCTGTTTCAAAAAGTACAATAGAAACGACAGGTCAACATGCTTGTTTGAGAGATGGGGCCAATCTCACCCCATTTATGCCTGTACTCGCACTAATCACGCGTGTCATTCCATCGATTCACGGTTCATTATCTGGTTTCTGGAAACAAGGTTTTTTCAAAGTAATATTTGGAACAATTTTGGCATATGATTTGTGGAAGAATTTTCTCAATTATAAACGACATCGACTCAAAACGTTCAAGCTAAATATGAATGTGTCAAGCAAAAAATAAAGTAATATAATAAATTAATTAGTTAACGAACAAGCGATGACGTCATAAATCTTGCAGCACTACTTTGAGCAGTCTGAGGAAGTGAGCATTTATGGCGCTCAACGGGAGCAGTTAAAGGACAAACAAATCAGCGTTTCAAAAACTACTTAAAGACTTCCAAACAAGAAGCTGAGCGTTGAGCTTGCAACATGTCTTGAGAATGATCTATTTAATTTAAAACCAGTACTAACTGATGCATCTTTTACTAATGTTCATAGCACGTCATTATAACGATCTAGCCAAGTGCCCTAAATGTTTTATTATTGACTTGAAAATCTGCCTGAGAAATGTAATAATGATGATTGCTTTGTAGCATGACGATACTGAAATCTACTAACCGGGGTTCAGAGATGGTTAGAGTTTTCAATGGTCTCACAAATGGATACAACATCCAAAATGCATTCAGACAAAGGACAAAGAAAGTCTTCATATTTGACTCTGGAGGTTGGTTGTTATAGTCATCTAGAATAGCAAAGTTTTGGCATGTGTACAGGTTGTGCTGAGGTTACAACTATTTCCCACATTGAATTACTCCGTAATTATTAACTAGAGAAAAAAAAAACCCATTATAGATGTGAGATGAAGCACTGATTATGAAAGTTTAAACTTGCTTAAAGTTTACTTGACATGTTCACCTTTCACAACTTTTGATGTTACGCAAGATTTTGAATTGTAATTACATGAAAATTTTCTGTTTAAAATCTGTGTAGGTAATATTTTGAACAATTCAATAACAATTGTAGAAATTCTTGTTCCATTGATAGCATTGTTAACTGCAGTAACATCTGCAGCAACATCTCCGGTAACAACAACGGGATCATCTGCAGTAACATTATTATCAACAGTAACGTCAGCATCAATGGTTTCCTCAGCAACAGAGACACCCGTTGTTGCTCCAGTAATATCTACAGCTGGTCCTTTGCCTTCAGGAAGTGATGCTAGAGGTAGACATCATTTCATTTTGACAAGAATTTTTACTAACTACATGTGAAAGAGGAATTAGGTTATCTTCAAAACCAAGTTACTTAGCTAGCCATATATTGCCTGTCACTCAAGTAAGGGATATTAATGGATCTTTAAAAAGGTTTAGCACATGTCATTCTTTTACACCAAAGTGATGTCAGATTGGAAGAGCCAGTCATTCATATCCTCCTTTGAGTGGCAAGTAACCTGAGTTGTTGATTGTTTTCCCATCCTTTAAAACCTCTTTTCATTCACCAAAGACAATGAGATTTTACATTTTTACAGTGCCCTATTGAAAACCCCCTGGTGAAATGGGCCATCTGTATAAAGAATTAAAAAATCATTATTATCATTACTATAATTATTGTTATTTTTATTATCTTATGCATTATACTGTTGTCTATATTGATGTCTACAGGACATGGTGTGAGTCTCGGCCATGAAGGCAATTCTGACGATCTACAGATAGTGTCTGTAAGATCTCTTAACCAACTGACTGGTAGGAAACGTTTGATACATTGTGTGGCTTTTATTTAGCAGTATATAGTGGTGCTTACATGTACGGTACAGCTTTTGTTGTACTTTCTAGGCATTAGTATTTTGGTTTTACAAGCATATTACAGTTCTAACAATCAGACTGGGGCATTACTTTCATTATTTTGTGAGTGCATGAATTGCCACAGAAATACTTGCAAGTGTACCTTGTCTTCTCCTTAAAAGGCATACATTTTTTTGTAATTAATGAACATTTCAGTATAAAATGTACTTACTTCATTTTGAATGGTTCTCCTGCCATCACAATTTTGTGATTCCAAATAATACTTAAAAATTTGCATGTGATCTATGTCCCTACTAATTGAAGAACTGACAACTGACATTGTTTTTGTTCTGTTGCAGCCCAGACGTCTATTGTGGATGTGTTGAAAGGGAACTATGGTATGAACAGTCATATCAACAAAACAGAAAAGTCTTAGCATAAGCCTAAAATAGTGAAAGTATCAATTTAACCAGCATTCATTGTTACATTTTATTGATTTTGACCATATTCTACTTCAAATAGATATACTTTGTTGGAGAGTGACTTTCTTATTTGCAGGTATGAAACTGATGAAAATGAACTGTTCACTTATACCATTACAGATATAATCTCAACAAAAGGCACAACTCAGGAAATAAATGAAAACGTCCAGTCTGGTATGGATACATTTTTGTGATTTTCATTACCAACATTGAAGGGTCTGTTTGGTATGGTAGAATCTGAGCGACTTAATTCCTATTCTAATTGGCTTATCAGCAATGATTGTATTCAGACCAGTCAGCAAGGAGTTTGTCATTAAATTTGCTAGCACCTATTCATACAACTGAGAGAAAAAAACTGAAATGGGAAACTCTATAAAGTTAATTGTGTACTATATTAATTAAATTAATAGTCAAGGCAAACTAGGCCACCACACAGTCCTACCTTATGTTTGGCCAAACAGTATATATATTGTCATAGTAACAAGTTACAACAAATTGCAAAAAATTTTGACAAAAGAATGAACAAAGAAAACTTAAAAAGGCCACAATCCCCATCTGCATTAAACCCCTCATATTGGTAGCAACTAAACACTATAGGTATACTGTTCTCTGGTAAACTGTAAGTGCTACATTTAATCCTAAATTATTACAAGATGTAATTGAGGGCCTGATCACAAGTATCTCCTTTGTTTGGCATCTGTTTTTCAATTGTGATAGGGGGACAAGTGAGTTGCCAAAAATCCATGGAGGGTGCTGAGGTCTTTGGTGAGGACATTTTTGATAATTTTTTTCAAATACTATAAACTTTCTTGAAACAACGCTGGCATGTGTTCTCCCACACAGCAAATTTTACCTTTCTGTGAGAGGTAGAAGCTTGTAGAGACCATGAAGTTGGCCAGTTAGCAAAAATTAGTAAATCAAACACAAGAAAGGTCACAGTTCCCTCATGATTTCATACACTAGTTTATCCCTCAAGAATATAGGCCTCTAGGAAATGGTTGGGCACCAGTGGTAGATGAGTTAAACAAGCTGCTAATTCTGCATTAATAGCAGTTTATCTCTATCTATACCTATATAATGGTACAGACTCTATTGAATTAATTACAGCTTCAGAGTAATAATTGAATGTCACCATAGATCATGATTAAAGGTTGTTCTTATTTTTAAAGGTCTGATTAACTGATTGAAAAATTGTTTTGATAACAGAAATTGAAGGACCCTTACAGTAGGTCCAACTGCTGTACCTCCTCCTTGGGAGAAGATTAATGTGGACCCCATGCCCATTTACGTTTGACCAGGCAAGGATTTTGTTTATGTACTCAGGAAGAGACAAATTTGGCGAGATGTTTGAAAGTGTTGGTCTGTGCATAGTTGTTTTGTATCTTGCAGTGTTATATACATACTCTTTTTAACAACTATATTTGATTTAAACCTGGGATTTTGTTTAGGCTGTTGTACAGAGTCACCAAGACCTGACACCAATTGTGGTGATCCTGTTTGATGAGAGTGATGAGAGTGTCAATGTCATCAGGTAATTTAAGCTAAAAACTATCAAACAAATAATCATTCATTCAAATTTTACAAAACAGAACATGCCAGAAGTAAATGTTTTTATCTTGAGCTTAGATTATCTGAGAAGTATTCCACTTCATGTAAGAATAGATATTCACAGATGAATGATGTAAATGTTTCTTCCTTCTTTCATCCTTAAGACACAAACTTTGTTGACTCTATAGTTAGTTCCCAAATATTAGATCTAAGTCTTTTGCCAGTCTTGTATTGTTTCTTAGTACAGATTAAAGTATATTCCTTTTATTCTGAAGGACACTTAACGAGGATACAGAACTATCAAAAGTGTTAGGCTGCTGCTTGGTCTTTGTGGCACACAACAGATCACCTTGTGTGTCACAAATGCTTGAACGTGTTGGTGAAGATCCACGTCCCCTGAGTGGTGCCCATGTCTTGATTTTACAACAAGTTGGTGTTACCAAACGTCAAGTCATTGCTGCATGGTTGTCAGGTATGTGATGTTATTGATGCATGCCTCCATGTTTCCTCAGAGAAAGCTCAGACCAGCCTCAATAAATTAATGATCCAATTCTCTTATCACTAGGAGATAAACTGACTGCAGAAGAGGTGATCAGACATGCCACAGTGAACCTCCATCATGTAAAGGCCATCTCTTCACAAAGGTATACTTACAGTAGACTTTACATATTTTGACTCCCTTCTATGTAATTACTCACCCACTGGGTTGTTAACAATCGAAAGGAAAACAAATGGTCAAGCCTTTTCTATGCAGTAAAGTAAATGGAAGTTGTTTGCTATATACATATAATTAACAATTATTCCACGAGCGCACGTTGGATATGAGATGATAGATAGCCAACGAGGCGCGTAGCGCCGAGTTGGCTATGATAATCTCATATCCAACAAACGCGAGTGGAATAGTTGTTTTATTAAAAACACTACATTCAATTATTGAATTTTATCAAATCTTTAGCTCCCTTTCAATTTTGAGCTTATGCGTACGCTTACCATATCGTAGTTTATGGTATATTGGCTCATATACCATAATGGCTAAGCCAATGAAAAGTCTTGAATTGCATTATCCAATGATCCAGTTTTTAATAATAAATGATATGAAATCCTAAATATGCAGGTTGCTCTCTTATTTTGGTATTTAACAGAAAGAATTAATAATGACATAATTGCATGCTGTTTTGAAATGACAAAGTCACTTATTAAAATGCACTTAATAGCAGTGATACATATACCGGTAGCTACTTTGAAAAACAGTTGCATGGTATGGCACTGTGTTCAGCAATATTAAATGGGAAGTTTATCTAACGACAGGCAACAGTTAGAGGACACAAGAGAATTGCGACAACAACAAGATGCAGCGTTACAAGCATCGGTAAAGTATTATTTGAAAAGGCTACAGGATGTCAGTGCGTAACACCAATATTAATTACATTATCTACAATGCACTTGAATTTTGTTTACAATTAACTTATACAGATGAAAAAGGTGCATTTATTCAAATCTAAGCTTACAGCTAACATCGTATTTATTTTGTTACAGGAAACAGCTGATGCACAGAAAGAGGTATAACAGTTATTATTGTTATTATTCAACAATGACATTCTGTAATAACTTAATGTCACCATCCAACCTTTTTCCCGCAAGCTTCGATCCACAAAATAAGAATATTTACCAGATTCATTTATTTTTGAGAAGATTCGCCGACATTTTTTTTCTTATTTTTGAGTGCAAAGCTCTACATTGATACAAACTAATTGTACCGACAGGTGATTGCATCGCCAGTAGCAGTAACACCACCAGCAGCTGGTCATGCAACGGCAGCAGCAGCAGATATAGAAGCAGTTGGATTCGCTGTTTCCGAATATAATTTTGATTTATCCCTACTTCCAATTTATTTACGCATGAAATAACAGATTACCATAGAAACACTATAGCGTCTTAAAAACACTATTTATTTTGGCTTAAATAACAAGTAACTGAAGCAGTAGCACGGTATCCCCCCCGTTTTTTATCGTTGAAAAGTAATAAGCGTGTCAAGAAAGAACCTTATGCAAATGAGAAATAATTGTTAACAAAATTAATCAAGCGACGTACTTGTAACAATCTGTTGTTCACTGACAATACTTTCTCTCAGACACAACAACACCATATCTCCGTGAAGGTGGTGAAACCCTCTGGAAACATAATCATTTTGACAGTAGACAATTCAAGATGCGTTGAGGTGAGCTAACTGATGGTAATATTCTCCTCAACCTTCTATTCAGTAATTTAATACAGTCCTGCATATTTCAGAAGCTGTGACGAAGATTTGTTGTGAGCTCCAATCTGTAATTTTCGTTGATCCTATGCTGATTCCTACTGATTGCTTTATTTCACGAATTTCCTCCCTTATGATATGTTGATGCTACACGACTGGTCAGTTCTTAAACTGACACGTTTTATCCACTTAGACCTTGAACATTTGTTTGCAATCTCTGAATTTATTGCGCTCGTGATGAATGCCCAGACCTGTTAGAACTTTTAACCGACACAAGTTGCGGCTATACCCTTACGAGCCTCGTGGATGTTTTTTTTTATGATGATTGTTGCATGTTGTTTTCAATGAAACCCAGGAATATAATATGTTTTGTATTAATTTTTCAAACCAGAGCATACTCACTGCCCAAGAAAGAGACGCTGGTGTTGTGGTCCGGATGTTTAGTGGAGAAAATGTTTCAGTTAGAGTCCCGCCAAGTGCAATATTTAGGGATATTGCTGGACACGACAAACAAATCCTCCTGCGGCTGGAAAAATATTAAATAAAGATAATTTTGAACTATCATGTGTCAATGTTTTTATCACGACGAGAGTCGCAAAGGAGAGAATTAAATATAGTGATTTTGTTGATAGTTTAATTCATGTAATAATTCTCTGCTAGTTAAAATCAAGCTTGGAATTTTTTTCAGAAAAGGGGTTTTGTCGAGCAATTTCCAGTCATGCGTTGTTCCGTGAACATGTCCAATATTTGGGAAAAACCTGTTAGGGAAAATCTTATCAACAAAAAACGTGCTGATGTAAATTTGCCTAAGTATCAATGCCTAAGGATCAATGTTTAATAAACTGCTGGTGTTTGAAGAATCATCCTCTGTGGTTTTCTCTTTATTTCACAAATAATCGCTTACAACATCCATCATCAAATACTGTAAAGTACATTCTTCCCTTTCCCACCCTATTCACTCCTAAGGATCAATGTTTAATAAACTGCTGGTGTTTGAAGAATTATCCTCTGTGGTTTTCTCTTTATTTCACAAATAATCGCTTAGAACATCCATCATCAAATATTGTAAAGTACATTCTTCCCTTTTCCACCCTATTCACTCTATTTACTTCTTTTGTGTGTTATCTACCGATATTAGCACGGGAACATCGAATAAAATATTTACCTGAAACTTCGTAAAAATCACGTTCTGCAATTGCACAAAAATATTGTGATTTGAAAATAAAGTGAGATATTAACTGGAATTTCGTAGAACCCACGTTCTGTACTTCTGCTCCGTTGATACGATTCAACGTCGGTTGAGGAGGATTAGATCGTCGACGTTTCGCTGGTAACGTTAACGATCTGATTCGTGCTCGTTGTCTAGGAACACGTTCTTAGACAACGAGCACGATGTTATGAAAGATCGTTGAACCATACGATGAAATCGTATAGACGAGGACGTTCTTTTTAACGTCCTCGTTGTACTGGATTTTGAGGTTAACGTGGTCGTTCTTTTCAACGCGCTCGTTATACTCGATCTCGCGTAGAACGCGCTCGTCCTTTTTGACGTGCTCGTTATACTCGATTTCGTGTAGAACGCGCTCGTTCTTTTTAACGTCCTCGTTATACTCGATTTCGTGTGCCGTGCCCAGATGGCAGCATTGATCCCGTTCTTTTTAACGTCCTCGTTGTATTGGATTTTAAGGTTAACGTGGTCGTTCTTTTCAACGCGCTCGTTATACTCGATCTCGCGTAGAACGCGCTCGTCCTTTTTGACGTGCTCGTTATACTCGATTTCGTGTAGAACGCGCTCGTTCTTTTTAACGTCCTCGTTATACTCGATTTCGTGTGCCGTGCCCAGATGGCAGCATTGATCCCCTCGTTGTACTCGATTTCGTGTGCCGTGCCCAGATGGCAGCATTGATCCCGTTTTTGATTAGGTGCTTTTGGGCTCGTTTCCCGGAAACCGTGAATGATCATTGTTTTGGTACAAAACCTGTGGCGGTCGCACGACTTGGCCTCGTATCCTGGTTAAATTCTTACCAATATTAGAATATTAAACCTCGACGAGATTTTTCATGTCGAAATGTCGAAAAGCATCATGTTTTCGATTTCGGAAACCATTCGAAATGAAGTCATAGAGGCAGTCGGATTTTGGACGTGCGGCTTTCCACCGGCTAACTTAACCACGCAGAGTCTTTGCAGGATTACAAGTGCCACACTTGACCCTTGCAAGCATTGGTATCTACTTTTGAAAGAGGTATGTGACGTTCCTTTGCGTAAATATTTCATATGCGATGTATTTAAGATATTTCCCGACGAAATCCAAAATGTGGCGACGCGGGAACTTCAGCCGGCCAAATCATCGTTCGGAGTAGTGGGAATAGCCAGAATTCCGACCTCGTTCACGTTGTGTTCACGTTCGGTCTAATAGCTGGTCTATCTTCTTCGTAATAAAATAATACCCGACGAACTTATTAAATCTGCGGGAGTTATGACTATCGTAAATCTGGTGAACTCCGCCACACTAGACTTTGAGCCCGAAGGCGCGAAAAATTTATCATTTGGCGCCAAACTCAGTCACGACTCCGAAGAGCTCGCTTCCTAATTTACCGAAAAATCAGCGAGAGTAAATTTCCTTGGAGTGGAACTGAAGAAGCTTCGAACACAGATTTCTCATCTCGAATCAGCATGGAGTCAATTTTACAGACCCCTTTTTTCCACCTCAATGTTCGTACCTTGTCGTGGTGAGGTGGCTTGAGTGCCCCAATGACCAATTGCAATACAATGCCTTTAAAGAATTCAGCTTCAGTTGGTGGGCTGTATATTCTGCAAGATAGAGGCCAGACTAACACGGACTTTGTCATTGTAGTTATTGTTATGATTATTATAACTATCATTATTATTAATGATTTTGTTATTGTTATCATTATCTTTATGATTGTGATTGAATCATTTTCAAAATGAAATAGGCTGCTCAATGAGGATGGCATGCTGAGGCAAGTAGATTTTCATTTATTTACCCCCCTCCCCCAAGTAGAAATTCAAGTGTTTCTGATAGTTTTTCTCTTCAATAGATTGTTAGAATGCAGAAGATTTTCTAAGACACATTGTACAGAGGGCTTGTCTTAAGTAGTTGTTTTCTGATTCAAAACCACCTGCCTAGTTCTGTTTCTCTTGGGTAGTTAGTCCATGGACTGTTGTTATCTGATGGCAGAACTAACAGGTGGATCTGTTTCTCTTGGGTAGTCAGTCCATTATGGGCTGTTGTTATCTGATGGCAGAACCACCAATCTGTTCTGTTTCTCTTGGGTAGTCAGTCTATGGACTGTTGTTATTTGATGGCAGAACCAGTCCCTATTTTTTTCAGCTCTATGCTGTCAGTCTTTTATGGACAGTTATTTTTTATCTGATGGCAGTTTTAGCTTGCTCTTTTTGTTTTGAAAAATGTGTTGCTTATGCTGTTTGTCACGTATCATCTGTTATTAGTCAGAGGCACTTTGGTCAATCAATGCTATCATTGTCTTCATTATTATTATTGTTAATTCAGCTGCTACTCTTCTCTCTTTCGCACAGGGCCCACTACAGATAGCACTAGCTTAATGAAGTCCCAAAACCTTTCACAATGAGCCAACTCAAGAATTGCAGTCCTGAACAGTTTTTGGGGTTTTCCTGGCTTTTCTTGAGATTATTTTGTCTCAGTTTCAATTACTTGGATACTCATTCAGCTAGACTAACAATAACACCATTTTGTTCATACATAAACATTGAAATAATCATAATAGTAATATAAATGATAATAATAATGATTTGTTATTGTTACTGTTATCATTATCATTATCTTTATGATTGTGATCATCATTTTCAAATTGAAATAGGCTGCTCATTGAGGATGGCATGCTGAGGCAAGTAGATTTTCATTTAATATCTCCCCCCTCCCCCCAAATGAAAATTCAAGTGTTTTTGATAGTTTGTCTCTTCAATAGATTGTTAGAATGCAGAAGATTTTCTAAGACACATCGTACAGAGGGCTTGTCTTAAGTAGTTGTTTTCTGATTCAAAACCACCTGCCTGGTTCTGTTTCTCTTGGGTAGTAAGTCCATGGACTGTTGTTATCTGATGGCAGAACTAACAGGTGGATCTGTTTCTCTTGGGTAGTCAGTCCATTATGGGCTGTTGTTATCTGATGGCAGAACCACCAATCTGTTCTGTTTCTCTTGGGTGGTCAGTCTATGGACTGTTGTTATCTGACGGCAGAACCAGTCCCTATTTTTTTTTTCAGCTCTATGCTGTCAGTCTTTTATGGACAGTTATTTTTATCTGATGGCAGTTTTAGCTTGCTCTTTTTGTTTTGAAAAGTGTGTTGCTTATGCTGTTTGTCACGTATCATCTGGTATTAGTCATAGGGTGACTTTGGTCAATCAATGCTATCATTGTCCTTAGTATTATTATTATTAATTCAGCTGCTACTCATCTCTCTTTGACACAGGGCCCACCACAGACAGCACTAGCTTAGTGAAGTCCCAAAACCTTTCACAATGAGCCAACTCAAGAATTGCAGTCCTGAACAGTTTTTGGGGTTTTTCTGTCTTTTCTTAATTTGTTTTTGCCCCAGTTTCAATCGCTTGGATACTCATTCAGCTAGACTAACAATAACACCATTTTGTTCATAGATAAACGTTGAAATAATCATAATAGTAATATAAATGATAATAATAATGATTAGATTAATGGAAATAATCATAGGAATTATAACCATCAGGATAATGAACATTATTTCTCTAACTATTGTAAATATTTTTATCATTGTTATTATTATTATTATCATTATTATTGTCATCATTGTTATTATTATTATTATCATTATTATCATTATTATTGTTATCAATGTTATTATTATTTCCATCATGAGTTATTAGAGATGCTTGGGAAAAAATGATCTATAGTTCCCTCCAACTCATTATTCTTTCAGTTAAGTGAATTAAGACTTGTGAACAGTTACTGCTTTATTCTGTCATTCCTGATGACCATAGAAATGGTGAAAGTCCACAGATATTATCCCTCTAAGTGTTTCTCCAGGTGTTTTTTTTCCTCTGAATTTGGTTACAACAGAATGAAGGGCATCAGAGTATAGTGCGCCCAGCTAGACATGAATTGCATTAATAGTACAGGGTCATTTTGCTGTATTCAGGGTTTAATCTTAGCCTTCTACAGACAAGTTTGTTCCTCTAAATGCAAAACACATTTTATCGTTTTTTAAAACAAACTTACAAAAACTGACAAGAAACAGCTACTAAATTTATGGAAACATGACGAACAAGTCAACTAGACTGTGTACTACACATCATTGAAATCAAAGTATCACTTTAGGAACATAAAATCGCAAGGTCAGTTTCCCATTTTTAGTGCCTGAGAAAAGATCAGGCTACCAGATTACTTCAAACTCTCTGGTTGCTCGTCCCTCTCAATTTCCAACAACCATTTTAGTTTACTGGGTGAGAATCGTGCTTGATTTCTTGCCCCATGCTCTTTCCTTGGCCGCCTGTAAAGCTTGTTGAGAGTTTAACAGCTACTACTTGCAGCTACCTCCATATTCCCCCGATAGCTTTTCTTCAACTCTAATGATACAGAACTTTGATGACTCAGACCAGAAATAACATCATTCACTCTACCATCCCTGTAATAAAAATCTTTGGATTTTTCTCTCCATACAGGGGGCCGCAAATGCATTTTTTCCCTCGCACGTTTATAAAAGCATTCGGCATGCCTGCCAACAAAGCTTGGATGTATGTTTCAGGAACTTAGTATCTTTCAACTCGACACCATTTGCCTGAAACCAAAATAATAATTACGAAAGTTAAGAGATTATTTACTTCTGGAGTGAAATGTACTAAGTGATTTGCCCTTTCAAACATAAACTGAGTTATCAGGTTTTGTCAATCACAAAATTACACGCCGGGTTATTAGTATTCCTTGGGGACCTTCCTATATTATCATAAATATCTAAGACAAGCAGGTCTTTTAGCTAGGTAATCTATGTTAAAAATCGCGCTGTACAGCACTTAGAATTATTTTCCTCACTCATTATTTTTTTCACACTGCAACTTCGCGTACTACGCAATTATTACTACGCAGTCATATCTGGTGTCCAATTGGGAGAAGAGCTTGTTATTATTTTTGTTTTAGAGGTGAATTGCGATTTCTTGTATGTCCCCTATTTCGTCGAAGAAAAGCTCGAACAAATACTGAAAGTAATGAGTAAGTCACTATGAACAACTAGTGCAAAGTGACAGCACTATCGAGCCAAACTGAGAACTGTTCTTTAATGATTTTTAACATGTACCACCAATTCTTACTATTTTTAATTTCTGCGTTTTAATAGACTTTGACATGTTCTTGAGAAGATATTAAATCGGTTAGCGCTGTTGTTCCCTTCTAAATTATTTTGGTGGAAGCGCCTCATAAGACACTGGTTTAACTAAAATCATGTTGGGCGACGTTGCATTTTGACTGCACAACCCGCAATTAAATTTAATTTTAACAGCTATTCGAGTGTGTGAAGAACGGAAAAGAGCAAAATTACATACCATCGGCCTTTCGATTCACGGACGAATTAAAACTTTTTGCAATTCCACTTATCCATTGCTTGTAACCGATAGACCTTGTCCTTACTCTTGCGGGAGGCCGTACGATCTGTTGTCCATTGTAGAACTTGGCAAACTTAGCGCACTCTGCCTCGAGCGCAACAATGTGATCTTTCGATTCTCTATCTCACTAGCGCAGTTGTTGTGTTGAACATGGACGAATAATACATCGCAGCGTGTCTTGTAGATAGCTAGAGATGCCATGTTTAGGATAAGCGCTGAATATGGACGAGCTTTAAAGCCGCCACTGAAAAAGCACAATCGACCGTTTTTCATTGTAAGGATCAGGTCTTTCACACAGCTGTCAGAATTAAAGAGAGGAAGAACGTCGATCTCGCTCACCTAAGTAGCGAAGTACACCACGAGCGGCGACGATGAGCAAACACCTGGAACATCACCGTGGTGTCCCTCTACTCTTTGGTATCATAACCAAGAGTGAGCCGTTTCGACTTGTCACTAAGTTTTACGGTTTATAAAACAAAGGCCCCGCTCTACACAAAGCCTTAAAGAATGAAACACTAGAAAAGCTTACTTAGCTTGGAATTATAAAAATTTCCTTTCTTAAAAATCGAAGATTTTCATGGTTTCCGTAACTTCGTATTTTTCCAAATTTCCTCTTTTGCATGTTATGCTGTTTTGCATTTTCTTCAACGTATAATTTAGTTCAGCGTCGATCATTTATCATCCTTAGAAGAAAATATTCTGATCTTTACGTTTAACTATAAAATTGCTTTGGCTTACATTGTGCGCCTAAAAGGAGCGTTAAAGTAAACATGAGTTGATTCCACGCGAGGGTTTTACCTGGAAAAATGCCTGCACACGAGTGACACCGACGTTACCGCGTGTCCCTTTCTGGAAAACATTCGTGTTATGACAAGAAAGGTCAGCTTAAGGGTTTTGGGTTACCCAAACTATGCAATTTTGACGCCGAAAAGTGCCAAAAAGTAATTACAGAAACTTCATCCGCAACACCTTGAACGTGCTGTGGGCGCGAACTGAGATCTTCTCTTACAGTTAATAATTGCCAGGCGGAACTCAGATCCGCCTCAGCCTAATTTGCATAAATTTTTTTGTGGGCAAAGCTCGTCATGAGTCAAAGTGACGACAACAGAATGGGGGCTTAAAGTGATCCAGACGGGAACGCCGAGGAAAACGTTGATTGAAAAAAATCTAATTTTACTTTTCGTTAGATTTTCAAGGATGGTGGGATGTATTTACCGTATCTTACGGCCCCAGGCCATAACTAAAGGATAGGTGAGCGAAGAGTTGAGTTCCGATCATTTTCGTAAAAAGCGCACATAACTCGTTATGAGGTTTCCGTCCTCAACCACTCAAAATTTGTTGATTTCACGTCATTGTATTGCGCAGGGCGACTGAAAAGTGTACAGAGTTTTGAAACTCACGGGCAGAGTTACCTTTCTGCTCGTTAAATCTACTGTTTCGACCTGACATGTTCTCGTTTCCGCCCGTCTTGATTTCCCAAAGGCCTCCAATAAACACAAACCCAGACTCCTAACCCGGAGTTCAAAATGCCAAGCTCTAGCTCACCCCGGACCCCCATAGTTCAGGGACCGCGGAGGGGGCGGGGCTGGTAGGGTATAGCCCTACCACTTTTATTGCTGGGATTTATTTCTTAGGGCTCCAGTTGAGATGGACAGAATATGGATTTTACTACTTGAATGTAATCAAAGGTGTCAAGTCAAAGGCTCGGTAAAGCTGTACTAGATAAATGACGAACACTTACTTAGCATTTGTTTGTATTGGCCAAGTTTTTTAGCCCTACCACTTTAAAATGGTCTCCGCTGTCCCTGTAGTTGAACACCGGACAGGGACCAAAAAGATAATCAACGCGATGACCTAATCACTTGTTGATTAACCATCTTTGTTTTTAAGGTTATCTTAGCTTTTTTTTAAGGGGGTGTGGGAAGGGAAGGCTGGTTTGGGGGATGAGTATTCCTGTAAATTTTTAGTGAAGGTTTGCTTTTGCGTTCATAGTTAGGATATCCAAGACAACAATAAGTTCCAAGGGTACAGACAGGTGCTAAATGTGCCATTGTTTGAAACATACTTCTGTCTATTCAAATTTAGTGGGACCTTCAAAAATGAGGCATGTTTGTAAATACACATCTTCTGAATTGGAGACTTTTCATACTGCGCCTTTTAAAAACATGCGAATTTCGAGGTTTAGGTGCAAACGTGTGATTTCGTCTGATGTTGCGGTTCCTTCTTGGTGCAGAAGACACAGGATACCTCAAAACAGAACACCGCCTTCTCAACCTTTTGTTTTCATTGTTTTCCTCGTTCTTTTGTCTTTTTGTTCTTCATTGTTTTACGTCAACTTTGTCTTCTACACCATTTGAGAGCCGTCATGTACTAAGGTATTTTGTGAACTTTTGCAACTGTTATATAAATAAGACCAAACCTGGACTTCACAAACAATTACAGCATTATGACACTTTTCTAGCCTTTTAGTTCACACCTTTGATGTTTGGTGTCACGTTGTAATTAGTACCCGCTTTTAATTTGTATTACACCATACTGTAAATATTTTATTCATCTACTTGTATGCTATATAATTACTCACGTTCAGTTACTCATTAATTGAAGATAGCATAAGCATGCCGAAACATGTCTCTCAAAAAAGTTGTCTATTCCTTACAATGTTATGCAACTGTTTTCAAAAAGGACACTGGCTTTTACAAAGGGAATTAGAAACATCTTTTGCCTTAAAAGGCCATAAAGGTTCATAAAAGCCAACTCAGAATTCATGTCTACATGAAAACGTGTGTTCTCTGAAAAAAATAGGAAGTGAGGTACAGTCTTTCCAAAGATCACGTGGAACGGAACGCGTGAGGAAAGAAAGTTGAAAGGGGCGGTATTTCACGCTATCCACCGGTTCGCAGGTAGTCTGCCTTGATAGCAAAAACATTGTGAAACTGTCGCAAGTCAACAATAACTGCAACCATTGACTGATATCCATGAAAATACATTCATATCCAAAATAAAAAATGGCTCTGTTTCATGAAAATGACGGAAAACCTGATTCATTAATCCAAACTTTTTCATGTCTCCAACATCTTAGTACACTCATTTAGCTTTGTTATTTTTTGTTATTATTTTAATTATTTATCGTTTCATTCACTGCAGCATGATATTTATGTTTCTCTATCATCATTTATGATTGTTGAAAACGTATTTTTCCTTAATGTTTTCGTCTCTTCAGTGTGTTTGGCAAACAGGTGTCGCTGAAATGTGTCGTTTAGGTTTTTTTTTTTTTGTAACAACTTGTCAGTTTTAGTTGTTTACAATAACACACGCTCAAAGGGCAATACGCAGTATTTTTTCTAAGTCCGTCGTTTTTGTTGTTGGAAAATTTTGTATTTTCTGGGCTAAACAGGAGAAGTCATATTCTGAATTGATCAGTCTGAACTCAAATGAGCCAGAAATTAAAAATCAATTTAACGGCACCCCTTGGGAGAACACTTTTGTAAGGGCTTGTAATACTTTCGCGCATAACGTAAGTCTTCCTTTTCGTGAAGTTGTTTTTATCTTTAGCGTAGAGATCCATTTGTTGTTTTTTGGGCGTTAAATGTTTAATAACCGAGCCGTGAACATCGTGTTGTTTTTGAGTTTGTTACCAGAGCCTGACTCTAATGGAAGAAACTGGCAAAGTTCACTGAGTCACTAATATGAAAATTAGAAATGAATGCGGACTACTTAGAAACAATGTCTAGGATATGTAAGTAATTTGCGAAAGCAATTAAGATAACTAAGCAGTGCAAGTGAGGAGCCTTCATTTATTCAGTGCTGAGATGAAACCTTTCCTAGCTCGTGAGGTTATCTTAGGTGTTCAACACGTAAACGTCTTCTTACTGGGAGCTGCATGTCTTATCTTATCTTCTTATCTGTAAGAGCTATGTTTTATAACCGGAAGGGCGTTTTGGCTCCCGTAGTACGTAGTACAGGCTCAGCCTTGACGGAATGATACCGTAAATCCAAGAGGTTGGCCTGTTCATTACCTCGTTAAATTAAGATATCATTGTTCAAAATAAAAAAAAGGAAATAGTGCAATTCAATGTTGGCCATGTGTTTGTTGATCACGTACTTCAAAAATTTTATATTTCGAGTCACGTTCGTGTTTTGTTCCAAGCTTTATGACCAATTTTCGTGCCATGTTGTCAACAATTTTTCAACCCATTTGACGTCAATACTTGTATGGAAATTACACTGATTAGAAGATAAAAATGTTCCAGTTTATTCGTGAATATTGATTAGTTTGACACCGATATGCGAAACACGCACATGTAGCTTTCCCGTTGTTAAATGAGCAATTGGAAAAGTTATGAGTTCCATTTTGTGTTCCCTGATCTATTAAGGAACCATTTGGTTAAAAATGACTCATTTTAAGTGGTTCTAACTCGGCGTGGGGGCCGCACATTAGAGAACCACTCGTCGTGCAATTCTGTTGCTTATGACAAATGCACCCTTTGTAACCACAAACAAAAGGCCTGTTATGTTTGTAAGAATAAAACTTAAGTCCATTTGAATTCAGTCCGTTAAATCTTAAAAGCCATAAAGCTTTGCAAAAGGCTTGAATTCAGTTGTTGCCTGGCTGAGTAAGTTGTGGCGTTTTCATCATCTGTCGAGTATATTTCCGCTTTACGCCATAATTGTCTCTTATCCGTTCTTGACACTGCACATGAAACTATGTCTAGAGCTCTCCTGGGAGAAAGACCTGGTCAAAGAAGCTCTTGGTATCCATGGTATTACATCAAGGTGTCGGAGCACGACGATTGAATTTGCTGAAGTAGTTCCCTTTTGAAACGTCTGTCGTCCATCATTCTACGCCTCCGACACAAATTAAAGTTTAGTGAGAAGCAGTGTGTCGAAAGAGAAGATACAATAGCGTATAAGCGCTTGTTTTGAGGTATTTTTTGTCATATCTTTTCGTATTTAATTTTCAAGGTCTCGACAGAAATAGATATTCCTGATTGCAAATGAAGAGGAGGTTTTAATGCTAAACTTTGATCGTGAAAATGTAACCAGTGCCTCACTTTTTACCACAGCTTTGCAACAAATGAATAAAGAAACTGAAAAACTGAATTGAGGGGATTCATATAGAGCGTAGAAAGATCTGCAACCTTGATAGGAAAGCACGTACTTAGCGGTGAGTGTAAGCAAGTTTTCTCTCGTGTTATGAAAAGTCCTAGCCAGTAATTTGTCAGTGTAATGTAATGTTGTGTTTGTCTATTGACAAACTCCTCGTCAGTCTTCTTAACTTTGGACGTTTAAATTAGTATTGAAAACTGTCATAAAGTGTTGGTGTTGTAACGCTAATATTTCAGTGAAGCATATCTGTTTTCTTTGCCTCATTTCTTAAAAATTGAAAGCCCGTCACCTGGCAGCAACAATTCCTCTTCCCCCTGAAAATTAATAATTAATAATCAATGTCTAGAGGATAACCGTTTCCTACGCTTGTTTCCCTTGGACAAGAGGCAAAATTTGGGCGAAAATTTCTTGGTTACTTAAGAAGAAATTGGCATCCACAATACCAAGAGGTAACTTGTGTGATTACCTGCTGGCGAGCTTAAAATGGATAAGTTATTAGTGCTTGCCGTTGTTTACTTGTATAACGCAGCAGAAAAGGTTCAAATGTTTCTGTTTTCCCTCCATTTGCCTTTCACACTTATGTAAAAACGCCGGTTATAAACCCTGGGAGGGTTTCATAAACATTTTAAATGCTACCCGAGGCTTTGTTCTTGAGGCCAATGATATCGCAATTGAACTTAAGCTTTTAGGGAAAATGTCATGCCTAATCGAAATTTGTTCAAAAGCCATGCAGGTTCTAGTAGCCATAAATGGCAAAGGACGTATGTAATTAAATAGCATGCCTGTAATCAAAAAATTATATTTTTGTCATCACGTGAAACGACGAATGGAAACTTCACCACCGGTGTAAATAATTTACTTAATATAGGGAGCTTTGTGGAAGTTTAGGCGAGCGACATAAAACAAGCTGACCCAGTTTTAACAGGTTATTTATCGAAGAAATAGGAGTTAACATTTAGCTAAATCCGGCATGTTTTCCTCGAAGACGAAATTCGAGTTAAACTGATTTTGTTTAGTGAGATTTGCTCAAATACAATGACGTATATAAAAACAATCTAATCAAGGTGACACCCCCGTCTGAAAAACGATTACTTTTTGTTGCTTTTGGCTCACTAAGAACCAAATTGCTAGGTGCGTGTCAGTTCTAAGTGCAGATTTAATATCTTTTGGCACATCAGGAGTGATAAATTAAATCAATACCTTTTGGAGTTTCGAAAAGATTTGAAATCAAAGTTCATTATGTAAATTATGGACAGCAGGTTTATTTCTGTCCACGTGCAGGCATTAGTAATTTTTTTTTTCGCTGCGTATACAAAATAGAGTTTTGAGGGATGGCAAAGGAACTTATCAGTGTGAATAATTTGTAGGTTGAAGTACGGTATTTAGAACAGTTTAACCCTTGACTAAGTTCTTACGTTACTAACCCTTCGTGTCATTTTCGATATTGTCACGTTTATCTTGAGCTCACTGACATTTGTTACAACTAGTTGGATTGAATTGTAATATTTGGGCTGAGGAGAGTAATTGATTAGTTATTGATGTGAAGCGGTAAAAGAAAAAAGACGACGAAACGACTTCACTGCTAACTTGAATTGCAAGCTTGTTTCTCATATTGCATTCATTTCTTCCTTCGTAAGGATATAATATTAAAATAAAAGAGATAAATGATGAAAGAGGCCAGGTATTTCAAATGGGAGAAGCTGACTCTAAACCTACAGTTAAAACACTTAGATTTCTTTCTTTCTTTTTATCCGTTTTTGATTCTTTTTTCATTAGGTATTTACTATAATTAATATTTTACTTACTTTTATTAGTGTAGTTTTGATTTTTCCTGTGTTAGTTTAAAAAACACTATTGCCCTTCCGTGCTTCCATTGTATTTTATTCAAATAGTTTTATGAATCTGTATGGCGTAATCTTACGTACATGAATTCGATACCGTATGTGTAAAATGTGTACATTGAATTCAAATTTTACAACGACCATTTGCAATTGAAGATGACTCGAGTAATGTAGAAACATGTTTGGCAAACTTAAAAATGTTGTTTCAAAATATTTTCAAATTACACAACCGACTCCGTGAAATGAATAAAGGGGGTCAGTTTCTAAAGAAACTGTGGTGCTGCGTCGGTGGGGGTAACAAGGTAATTTGGTAATATCAACTAAGTTGAAATTGTAAATTGGCCACCGTAAAGAGTTAAAAAGCTGACGTTTCGAGCGTTAGCCCTTCTTCGGAGCGATTCAGAGCCATTCGCTCTGACGAAGGGCTAACGCTCGAAACGTCAGCTTTTTAACTCTTTACGGTGGCCAATTTACAATTTCAACTTAGTTGAGATTATCCCTGAAACGATTCAGTGAAAGACAGGCTGCACAATTGCAATTGCTGCCGTTTTCGTATTATATAAAGTTCAATTCTTTCCGATATAGTAACCCTTTTGGCATTAGGATCTATTAATACCTTTTTTTTTCATTGCTTGTTGTCTCTTTTATAACTTCTTTTAATCTCATTATAGCGGTTTTGTAATTGGTTTCTTTTAACTTTCGTGTGTTGATTGAAAAAGCCTGGGGCCTACTCGGGACGCAGGGCAGCGACCGGATGGATTGCCGGTAATTTTATGCGATATGAAGCAGGAGACATTAGAGCGGAAGGAAATTTTCTTGTCCTCCCTTACTTTTGTTCGCTTTACTTTACTTCTCTATACTGATAATTTTACACCGCTGTTTGTCGACTTCACTTGAAAGTCAGCAGATCCACGTCACACGAGAGCTTACTATGAAGTTTTGCTCTAGTCAGCTTAGACAACTCATCGCTCAAAATCCCAGCTTTTAAATTGGAAACCCCTTCATAAGGTGACCAGTTTATATGATCAACTCAGCTGACGAAACCAAATTATCTTGTCCTACCCGCCGCCGACAGAGCACCACAGTATTTGTTTCTTTGATTGTTCCGAGGCACCTAGAGACTTGTATTTCATGAATGAACCCGAGATTACGTTTTGAACACCATCACAGAGGATTACTTACAAGTGCAAGCAGGTAAACCGGCTTGGGACGAGTTGTGAGTAGCAATGAAATTCTAATATTTTCGTCTCCTCTGAAGGGCTTGAAAACAAAAATTGCCTTTGTTTATTTTCAAGACTTTGGTTGGAAAACTGTAATTAAAACTAAAATGAATATTTTTTTAATAAACAGTCTCTTCTGCGGTAGACTGTTATGTCGGGTGCAAAGAGCAGTTGCTGCCTAAAACAAATAGGCATTTTAAAATGTTTATGAAAAAGTGTAAGAATTGTTGAAAACAAAAGGCAGACCGACGGGAATTTTCGAAATTGAAACTAATTTTCTTTTGATTTTGAATTTTAGAGTTTGGTTCTCCTTTGCAATTTGTTTCATGAAATGCAAAATCTGAAAAGTTGATTATGTCTGTGTTTTCATAAGTTTTAAGTCGCTACTGGTGCCGTAATGAACTGTCGGCTCGTTTCGTTTGAGGTACAGTTATAGGTGAAACTGTTACATCAGGAAACATTGAAAGCCAATTAGAGATTTTATTGAGCCATTCGATGGCTACATCGACAGAAAACACCTCCGACATTTCCGAGCGAGAAGTTGGTAACTGAGTAACGGAGGAGGAAAAAAATATTTTCTTTAAACATATGCAAAGTTATTCTCAAGTAACACAGCTAAATTGACAACTAATGTAGGATTCCTTTCTCTGACCTTCTCAGCCACCATTGTCATAAACGCCTTCTCGACTTTTTTATAACCCTACTAAAATTTACTCGGATAGATAAATGTTTTTGTAAGTCAAAAAGAGCATTTTAAAAGATAAGAGGTAAAATTTATCATGGAAAATTCAAATCAATTTTATTAAGACCCAATCCATTGTCAAGGTAGCCTTGTTGAAAAGAATTTTACTTTTACGGAATTTAGAAGTGAAAGCAGGCGCGTAACGTGGTCATTTTTTCAAGTACGCACAAGTACATATGATCTAGGAACCTAAGTAAACTGAGCGAAAAATACTGCGTTCTTTATTTATTGTTCGAAATAGTTGTGTGAATACAAGCAAAAAACAAAGCGTCTTGCCATTAATTTGAGCAAACTTGGCGTAAACACAACATTGTTTTCAAAATTTCTTGGTCACTTCAAGTACACATGTGCGTATATGCATATAGGACGCTACGCGCCTGAAAAGTTAATTGAATCCTTTCTCGCGGACATGGACAAGTTAAATAACACGAATTTTAGCGTAAAAATTTTGCAGCACTTTTATTTCGGGATGGAAAGATGCACATATCTCGCCACACTTTTAATTTCGCAAAATCTTTTTCAGTTTGAATCACTGAAGTTTTGTGTGTTTGGGTGAGACGCAACTTGTCCTTGAAAATTTCAGTGAAGATGCCCTTGCATGAAACAAATAAATTATTTTGCGTGAAGCACAATTGCATAAACATTAACATGTCGTACCGGTGGGACTCAACTCCAACAGTAACAGCGAAGCGGGTTCACTTTGTATTCTTATAAAAAGTAATGCCTTTTAGAAAGATTTGGACACACTCGTGTTGAGGCTATTCCTCAACAAGGTTTTATGTTAGTCCGTTCCGTTCCTTATTTTTTTTGTCTGTCAGTAGACCACAATCCTTCAGTAGTAATTTTTTATTTTTGAGCCCCTTTACCTACGTGGGAAAGCGCTTGTGAATGATTTAGGTACGTAAAAACTGTTTTCTTTTCTTTCGTTTACCGCCTTTCATCATGTGGTTTTTACGGCTCCCTGAGCCTCGTAATTTATGATGAAAGGGCGACCGGATGGTTTTGTAAACATTGGAATTCTTCGCCGTCATTAAATTCGTTGGGTTAATGAGCTGTTCTGTAGTTATTCGACATCGACGCCGCTATATGTGTCCGACCCGGACACTCGAATGTGAAGGTGTAGATCTGACATGAACAGTTCTCTCTCATTCGTGTTACATAATATCTACTTAATGTCATGTTCCCGATATTCCTATTCGGGTCAATTTATTTTTGTGTTTTTTCTCGAAATTTGTTAAATCACATTGTTGGAAAAGTTACATGCAACGTCCACATAATTCCGAAACGAGATCCCAAATGTTGCTTAAGAAATGCTGTATTTCCTATGACCTTCCTGCGTTTGTTCATTTAAACAAAATTTTAACCTTTTACTTAACATTTAACTTTGGCTGTTAAGATAAAACTTTGATTGCTGCCGTAGTGAGTGCGCCTCAAGCTCAAGCGGGCGCCGGAACGAGGTAGCGGCAGATCTTATCTGGAAGAAATTCCTAAGCATGCGCAAGGGATGTGGTTTGCGGAAAGATCAAAGACGAAGGGAGTTATGATTTTCCACAAATAGAAGAGATTATGATAAGCTTTCCACTTGTATTCTCTTGCTTGTATCGTTTACGTCTGTTCAGAGGTGAGATTTCCCAGTTCGGTAAGTCTCCCAGTTTCTTTTTTTTCGATTGCTTCTTGCTGTCCCTTTCGCTCCTTATTTTTTTTCGCTTCTGGTAAACTTCGAACATTTTCCTTTTGTTAATTAAGCCTTTTCTTAAGAATGCATTAAGGCAGCAAAATCTTGATTTCGGAGCGCTCGTTTGTTACGGTGTTCAACAAGCATCTTTTTAAAAGTGTATATGTACTACAACAAAAAATTGTAATAATCAACATTTTAATAATCGCATTGTCGCAGAATATACCTCTTACAAATCATTCGTAGTTGCTGCAGCTGTCTTTCATTTAAAATTATTTTTTCCTTTAGCTCAGCAACATTTTCTAACATTTCAGTCGTTGCACTAGTGAGCATCCAGCTCATCTCATCAAAGTTGACTTTGGTTTCATCCTCTCCATCTTTCCGCAACCATCGATAACAAACCAAATTACGAGAGATATTCCTGTTTGTTTGGGGGGAGGGGAGGGGGGCTAGATCGTCAAGTTATAGGCGAGAAGTCTAAAATTGGGTATAGCTACATGTCTAAAAATTAATACTTTGCCAAGAGAAGAAGTGAAGTTATACCTAATTTTGTTTCGTATTTCGTGTCTTATGTCTAGAAAATGAATTCTCCAAAAACACCACTTTTCGCTCATATGAAATTGTCTTAGGAGCGTGAGATGACGAGTAATTGATAGAGTATCTTCCCCGCCACCCTACTTCCAAGTGCCAGGAATAATATTTCCATCACTTGGGAAACCAGAGAGTGGCGGGTTGCTACTATCTGATAAATAATCACTTTGCCAGAGACAGAACTTTGCACACTCCCGGAGATTAATATGAAGAACATACGTTGGCCTTGTGGCAGGTGAAATGTCTTGGCGCTGTCTTCTATAGTGGCGAGTCACGAAATGAAAGTGTACGCCGGCTTAAGCCAGTTGACTGAAGGAGGTGAATACAACGAATTATTTTTCTCTTTATTACCTCCTTCCCATGCATTTTTGCGAAAGATACGAAGCTAAGAAAACTGTATAAATGTGGAACTTTCAAGTATATCTTTCGCGTTTATTAAAAGTTTCGGATGAATTTCAGACAACTTTAGCGTGGTTAAGATTTGGATGATATAAATGCAAAGACCCCTTGGGCAAATTAACAGGAAGCGGGGTGGAAATTCGGGAAATTGAAGAGAATATTAACTAAATGAATCCGTAGACGTTTCGCGTCTGTGCATCATATCTGCCAAGAGATTGGAATATATTTCCTTCTAGACGCAATTTAAAACCAATAAATACTTTTGTTGTCGTGAAGTGCAATCGTTTGTCTCACAATAAAGTCGCTTCCAATGAATAACCGCAAACTTTTGACGATAATAGCTGTTGTTTTTTTTGCAGAATGTCTTTTTTGAAAGTGTTTACATTTGAGGATCGTTTATTTTAATCGACCACTGGACACTCAATATCGCACGCGAACAGAATTCAAATAGGAATTTTTACTTGATTTAACAATTTACTTTATTTCTGCAAGTACAGAGGGATATTTTTCTGATAAGGTACGGGCGAACAGTTTTCAAACTTCATGTAAATGCCAAGTCAAATTACACAATGTGGCGAAGCAGCAGTTCATTAACAAGTGTAGAGAAAAGAGAAGTTTGGTCCAAATGTGTAAATTTGCCACTCTCTCTATCAAAGGGGTAAATTAATGCTACATGATGTTTTTATTTCTCGCAGACGAGAGCGTCCTCTCTGAGCCACGACCTTGTGATTTTGCTTATTACCTCGGTACGGATGGATGTTGCTGGCATTCTGAAGGTTTTAATCCTGTTTTTGTCTGGGACTTGGTTCATCAGAGGTTTGTTGAGTTAACCGCTGAATGTTTTCTTAGTAACAGCATCAAACTACACTCTTTTCACGATGTTTAAGGCAAAAATCCACCATTGAAAATACGTCCGAAAAATTTAGCCGAAGTCGCCTGCATTCGGAAACTTTTAACCTTTTTTTCGTCTGGGACGTTGTTCATTAAAGGTTTGTTGAATTTATAGTAGATTTTTCTTTAAGTAAAAGCAGCAAACTACTCTTTTTTTTTTTTTCAAGTTCTTAAGACAAAGACTCGTTTTCAACACTTCTAAGAAAATGAAGCCGATTCAAAGGGCAACAGGAGAGATACTTATACCACAAGAAATTAGGTACAGTTTTTCCCCAATATTCTCCCTCAGATAAACTTCGTTTGCATACGTGTAAAATAGGCCTTTTATTGAAAAAAGGCAGATCATAACTGCACTTGTATCGCTTGTTGTCGCAAAAGTATTGTACGGCGGCGAACTTGAATATGCAGAAGGTAGCATTGTCTCATGAGTTTCTAATGAAGCCTTGCGTTATTTATTCATTTTAAACATGCACGCATGAATAGATACATGTAACAGGATTTTAAGACTTATTGCTTTGTCATTTGAAACAGAACTTGTTTACCCAACATCTTTGTATTCGTTTCACTTCAGGCAACCAGGGCAGCGAATACGAACGAGCTTTGTTGAAGAAATTATTTCACTCCAATTATGACAAGAATGAAAGACCTGTTGTGAATGATTCGGATACGGTGACTGTTGTATTTGGGTTAACACTCAATCAGATCGTCGATGTGGTAGGGATTCTCTTCAGCTCTTTTGATGTTTTCTGTATCATAAGTGTTCCGCGTCTATATCGCAAGGATTTTGTGGAAAAAACTTTATTCGGGAATAAAGTTTTAATAACTTTTAATAATTAATAACTTTTTCCATCAGCCGCTGCCGATTTTCTAATTGGCAGCTCTGCCCGAAATGGCTGTAAAACGAAATCCAAACACGAGAGCTTAATCGAAAGCTAAACAAACGGCGCCAAGAGGTCTTTTAGGCGGCGAGGTTACCGGCTTTTAATGAAACCCCTAGGGGTATACAACAGTGCCTCCATATACACCTAATTCCAAAATGGCCGCCATCCGGTAAAAACTGGGGTGAGTTGCACGGAAACGAGGTCATGAGGGCCAAATTTGTTTTTGTTATCGGAAGATATAGGAAGACTTGAAAATATCTCTCCACAAACTTCCAAAAATAGCTCACACGTAGAGGGTGTAGTCAGGAGTACTACACGCGGGAACAAATCCTGAATGTTTTTGTGTTGTTTGTCTACAGGACGAAAAAAATCAAATTTTGACAACAAGCGCCTGGGTGAGACAGGTAAGCGCTTTTCTCTGTTAAAAAAGAACAAGAAATTTATATGTTTTTAGCCCAACTGTTTTAAGTGGGAGCTCTGCCTTCCGAGAAGTAACCCCTGTCTCGCCAAAATCTTCCGTATGTTGTATCTTTGCTGAAAAACGCTTCAGGTGAAACATAGTGAAAAAGTTTTAATTCTAGTCTTAGAAAAAATTCTTAAAATAACGGAACAAATGGTAAAAGCCGTTATTCGTTAAGAATTGGTACTACCACGTAAACATTAAATTTAAAGTTGCCTCCCTCAACGAATTTTATTTCTTGCACGCCTCTTCTTCATATTCGATCTGGACGACGGTATGTTTGTGCACGGAAGCAAAGCCTGGTTGATTTAGATGACGAATTAATACTAGAGAGCTAGGCGTGGGCATCAGTGCAGTAATATACTTAAAATGCGATCTGACGACTGGGGAAAAGAAAATTGAACTCGAGAACAAACTTCGCATCTAGAAATATCTGAGAGCGAAAGCGGGTTGCACAGGTAACAGGCTTGCGGCGAAGCCATTGTCACATTCCGAGTAAGTAATTTTTGTTCGTTTATAGTTGCACCACAATGTAAATGTTTCCTTTCAAGTTAGAATTTATACTCGATTTCCGGGATCTTTTCTTTCTTTATTTAACCGCCTCCCGGTTAGCTCAATTGGTTAGAGCGCTGAACTGTTGTGCGGAAGGTCGAGGTCGATGGTTCGAGCCCCGGCCGGACCAGCACTCAAGGTCTTAAATTAACTGAGGAGAATGCGCTACCTTTCTTTAACAAGAAATGGATAGACATTCTAGTCTTTTCGGGTAAGGACGAATAAACCGTAGGTCCCGTCTCCTGCATCTATTAATTAGTTAATTTGGTTAGGCAGGGGACGTTAAAGAACCCACTCACGAGATTACTGTGATGTGGTCTGGCCTGTTTACTGAGAATTGGGGGGAGGGGGCATCTTCAAATAAGTTTCCTTCGATTGTTTGTAAACTGCTGATTAGGTCTAGCCACAAGTTGCCGATGAATCCCAAAAAAGGTACCGATAAAAGTGTCTAAAATTTGCCAAAAAGTTGCTATTTTTTTCAAAAAGTTTCCGAAAAGTTGCTGAATTTCCAAAAAGTTGCCAAAATTTTTCTGCTTTTCGTACCTTTTTTTGGGTGTTAAAGATTAAAAATTCGCACATTGATTCTTATCAAAACTTCATTTGTCAAAGTCCAATGATAATATCAGAGGTTCTTTCCATTTCACTTGATCAACAAATGGTCTATCAGAATGACAAGATTCATCTGAGTTCGATGTATTGGAATCTCTGTAATTGTCCGCCATCTTGAAAAACGTGCAACATGATACCACTGACCTCGTGATAAGGCATCACAAAATTCAACCCATGGGGGGGCCCTAATTATTGTATTTTAGAATAAATTGAATAAATGTCTATCGAAAACTGACCAATGTGGCTCAAAACGTGAAGAAAGTGGCTTCAAAGAACCTCAAAAAGCCCAAAGTTGCCGAAAATTCTAAAAGTTGCCAAAATTCTAAAAAGTTGTCGAAAATCTCAAAAGTTGCCGAAAATCTCAAAAGTTGCCGAAAAGTTGCCGAGCAACTTGTGGCTAAGCCTACTGCTGATGCAGTCTGGCCAAAGTTCCCCGAACAGTGCTGTGATGCGCATTTGATCATATCCACATTTTAATTTGCACAATATAAATATTAAATTATTATTATTATTTATTTCCTATCCTTTGAGGTGTTCTTATATCGAAGCAGTCAACTGAAATCATTACGTGAAGAAATTACCTAAGTGTTACGCGATCATAGCTTTAAGAATAATATCGATTTGGGCAACGAGCACGAGGCAATTCAAAGAAACAAGAAAAGTAAAAAACTAACGATAGGTTTCGCTTTGAATCACAACTACGAGTTGACATAACCACAAAATAAATTGTTGCTTGCCAACGTTCGCGGATCTTGATTACTTTATCGAGGATTACTGTCTAATTTGTCTTCTAGTTTAGAAACGATCTTGATTACACGAGGTCTTATCCTTAACTGAAACGCTAGCTATAATTTTCTGTTTAAAATGAACTAACCACGGAGGCGTTAATAAAACCATAAAATATTTCGCAGCTTCTTTCGGAAGCGGCAACGTTTAGCTTTAACGGAAGCGGTTACACACAGTCTGACATTTTAAAGCCAACTGAAGATGTTTATTGGTTTTCAGATATGGAATAATCCTCTGTTAGCATGGAATAGCAGTGAGTTTGGGGGATTGACAACAATTAATGTGGCTCCGAAGAATGTTTGGCTCCCAGATCTTGTTCTGTATGAAAAGTAAGTTTAATCTCTGGCTTAACGAAGCTAAGAGTCACATGGCATGTGGTTGTACTGGACTCGCTTCATGTAGTTCTAGCTACTCAACCCGGAACTGTTGTTCTTTTATTGAGGGCACGTGCACCAATTGTAACTTATGTATCAACTTACCACGTTTGCAATGGAATTTTATCACTTTTTAACTAAAAAATTATAAATTCGTCAATATCATGATTTCAAATATCAGGTTTTTTGGAACTAAGCGATACTAAATTCATGAATAGTGTACATTATATTTCTTATTTTATTGACCTGTTCTCAAAATGATTGCAAAGTTTAAAATAAATTTTCAACCCTCGTAGTATCCCTGCTTTAATATGTCTTATTTTGTATTTGGAATGTTCTTTTAGTGTCCACAAATAGCTCATATATAGCTAAATACCCTGACAGTTAAATAAAGTTCATTCATTCATTGTATTTCGTGCTGTCATTCACTGATCATGAACTGGCCTCATTGGTTTCCATAGGTACCTGCCTGCCCTCGAAAAATGTTATTTTTTTCTCAAGTTCTGGGTATTGATTTTCGTTGAGTAGGCGGGGAAAAAATTATCATCCTTATTTACTTCTGTTTACAGCATCACACAATTTCTCGATATTAAATGGCAAAGAAAAATCCAAATGGGAGAAGCCTTGTTTTAAGTTAGTGCTTAAGGTGGCTGAACACAGTTTTCGCGTGCACTTTTGCTGATGCAATTCAGCACGCGCACAAGGATTGCAAAAAAAACAAACATGACGTCAACAGCACGGTCATTTCATTTACTCCACAAGTACCCGCACTATCTGTGCTATTTTTCTCTACAGTAGGCGCAGTGTATAGAGGGCTGTAATCTTTTATTACAAGGATATGTTAGAAAAGTCAACGGTGCAAAGAACCCAGCAATTCTCAGCTTTTTCGTCGTTACCGAAAGAAACCAGTTAAATGCAGCGCATGCGTAGTAAGTCAAAAAATTACGATTAAATGGAAAATTGCTTCTCGGAAATATGACCATTTCTTGAGAACCACTCGTTAGAATTTCACGAAATTTGGCACGAAAATACTTTAGGAAATAAGTAACTGGAGTATTGAAAAAAAGTGATTTTAAACAAAGGAAATTCTCGAAAATCGAGTGAACCTTCAACAAGGGATAATGAAAGATCTCTCTGTTAAATTGTTAGCAAAATGGTGTTAACTTGTGAGTATCGTTACATGCTCGCTGCATGCAAATTATAAAGAAAATCTAAGGACTAGATTTACTACAAAGCAACAAAACCGATTTTAATTGCCTATTTATATCTCTTCATGTCGCCATGGCAACGGCACATACGTCAGCTTAACTATCGAAAAAACAAAGTTTGCGTTGTTAACTTGCTTGGTGCCAATTTTGGCGACCGAGAGAGAAAGGGTTTTAGAGAAAATGGTGAAAGAAACAAAGGTATCAAAAACTGTGTTCGGCCACCTTAAGATCTTTTTGTCAGCGAACTTTCCCTTTGGGTTTGATCATATTATATTTCAATCATATCGTTTTATTTTTTAATAGCGCCGACGACGATATTAGCTTTGGTGGCAACTTGGACCGCATGAACTTCCGAGTGGTCCTTCATTACTCGGGAAAAAACGTATGGCTTTCTCCAGTCACCTTCAAGAGTAAATGCCGCATCGACATCAAGTATTTTCCATTCGACACACAGAACTGTAAAATGAAATTCGGTTCTTGGACTTACGACGGCTTTCGGTTAGATGTCATGAACGAGAGCACTTCGGCCGACCTGGGAAATTACATTGATAGCGCCGAATGGAAGTTGGTCGGTGCTCCTGCCATGCGCAACGTTGTGACGTACTTTTGTTGTGAGGAGCCTTTCCCAGATGTGACGTACACGATTATCATCCGGCGACGGTCGCTGTTCTATTTGATGAACTTGATATTACCGCTGGTCATAATCACAGTGTTGATAAATGTGTCCTTTGTCCTTCCTGCAGAATCAGGTAACTGCATGGATCGAGGTGGAAAACTTTGTATAACATGTCGGTGTTCTTGATGCTTGCTATTTGAGCCGATTTCAGGAAAACCCTTTCATCTGTTAACCAATTCCACTTGGGAATGACCAAAAAGGGATTTTCTCCTCACAGTTTTGATACACTTTTAATAAAATCGGTGGCACAGGTTTGAGGAAAAATAACTATCGCTTGAGGGTATTCAACAGGTTTTTCTTGGAGCTAAGATTATAAGAAATAGAGAGTAGAAAAGGAGGAGAATTGAAAGATTTTTCCACAACCAAGGCCATGGCTCTTGCCAAATCTGAACAGTAGTTGGAGACGAGCCATTATTTATCAACTGGGTGGTGGTGGTGGTGGGGGGTTGGGGATCACATGGTGTCCAAGGGGAACAGAAGGAGGATCAGCCATCTCTAGATTTTAAAGGAGGGACTATAGAAAATTAACCACTAATGTGGGGGGGGGGGGGGGGGAGGATGGGTCATCAGGATGCTATAATTCGTTATGTGGGGAATATCTACATCTTCAGACACCCAACGCCCCGTCCCTGAGATAATAAAAAATTACTTGTCCCTTACATGGCATTGCGAGTATCATCCCAATGGGAGAATGACCAAATGATAACGCAAATATTATTCTCGGTGCAAAGTGTTCCATTTGCCGACTAAGCAGAAGTTTTATGTAAATATCTATCTAAAGTTAACTCTTGGTTCCTTGCTCTTCACAGGTGAACGTATTTCGCTCACAATTACCATCCTTCTTGCTATGACAGTTTTTATGTTGGTGGTGGCGGAAACAATTCCTCCGTCTTCTGATGTAGTTCCACTCATTGCCAAATTTTACATGGCTGGTATGGTTGAGATGGCCATAGGCTTGGTGTGGACCTGTTATATTTTGAAATACTACCATTCGGATGTCATCGAGATGCCATCGTGGGTTCGGAAGTACGTTCTCGGCCATCTCGGACACTTCTTCGGAATCAGTATGGAAAATCTTAAGCGCATCCAGGAACACTCAAACCTCCGCAAAGATACGGGTCGCAAGGCAATTATTCAAACTGGTTTGGAACCGGCCGGGAGAAAGATCACGAATACACTTGTTGTGCCAAACGGCCAAAGCAAAAACCCTTATGATAGCCATTATGATAGCCATTATAGACGTATTCCTTCAGCAACCAACGGTTTCTCATCACCGATGCTGAATGCATCAGATATCTCTTTAAACCAAATAGACGGTTTCCAGGATCCGGTTCTCCAACTTGGAGAAAGGATTCTTGAGAGAGTTGACACCCTTGTGGAGAACTCTGTTGTTGATGATAGGATTAACAATCACAAGGAGGAATGGCGTATCGCCGCCATGGTGATGGATAAGTTGTCCCTCTGGGTGTTTGGAACCTCGGTTCTTGTCACTGTGCTGGCGTGTTTCCTGCAGGCACCAGGTTACGTTGCATGATTCGCGTTGAATAATAGAGAGAGCTGGTTTTCAAAGAAGTGTCTTTGGAATCAAACTTTGTCGTATGCATTTTTGCCTTTTTCTGTGCAAGTTGGTCAGTTTTTCCATGATTACAATGGGTATATTGTATTGTAATACTTCAAGCTACAAATGCGACTTTTGCCTGAATCGGGGTGGAGGGGGGGTGGTGGTGGATGTATTCTTGTTGATTCAAAGGGTTCTTGAGTCTTGACTTGAGAATCTCGTTACTTAGCAGTAAAATGAATTAAACTGAGCCACACGAAGGAGGTTGTACTCCACTGAACGGCTATCGTTGCGTAATTCATGAAGCCACTCACTTTGCTCGTTTATATGTGAAGTAAGATGCTACTATTCAGATAAGCGCTTCCCTCTTCGGCGAGAAGATGTGTTCCCTCCTTGTGGTTTTACAGGCACGTGATCCTGTTGGCGATACTTATCACGTGGGTAATTATCCCATCCCTTTTTCAGGTAATTTGTAGGAACGTTGGGTGTGCTTAAAAAAACTTAGGTACCAATTTTGCCGCTTTTAAAACTCAGGATCGTCTTTTCCCCTTGATGCACAGTTTATGCTGTTTTCAACGAGCCGATGTTATATTACGAAAAAACGGTTACATCTTGCAATGAGTTAAAAAAATTTGAAAACGCGCTTTTCCTGGGTTTAACACTCCTTGTCTTAACCTAGATTTGAAATGAGAATTTAGTGTACCTGTGTTTTTGCATAAAACGAAAGGGAGTATGTTTCGCCATGTTATTTTTTATGATGTAATAGGTATTCAATTTAATAGCTTGCTAGAAATTGCAATAAGTTTGCCGATACAAAAAACACCAATAGATTGTACGACTGTTGAAGATGAACTATTTGTCACACTGTATAGTTATCAGGCCGCTCATACTCATCGTTTCCTATAATTTGCCTCTTTATATTAAATACACTAATTTTGGACATTGATGTTAACAGAATAGCAGAGTCTGTGGTGGCCTTCATCGTTCCAGTCTTACCTTTAACAGATGAAATATGATTCAGAGAATTTTATAAATTTAGTTAAAGTAGATTTGCTCACAGTGTGAGTATGATTACGTGAGAATGTGTGTGCGTATGTAAAATAAACCCGTCGAAAGTAGTTCGGAATGAAATGTGCCCAGTTTGGTTTGGTCTTCATCATTGGTCTAAAAAAATTCCCGCCACCCTTTCAACCAATCAAAAGCAAATTAAAACTTGAACTCTCATTAGGAAGGGGGAATGGCCGGGGGCAATGGTGAGAACGCTCGCTTCCCACCGCTGAGGCCCAAGTTTGATTCCTGGCCTGACGTCACAGGTGGGTGGAGTTTCTTGTTGGTTCTCGTCCTTGCTCTGAGGGTTTTTCTCCCGATCCTCCAAATGTACTCCCTCCACATAAACCAACCTCTCAAATTCTAATTCAACCTGGAAACAGTAGACAAGAGGAGCCACCTTGTGGAACGTCTACTGCTAAATTTCCATCATTAATATTATTATTATTATTATTGTTATTATTATTATTATTGAGAAGAACATTTGAGAGATTCGATACAGACTTTTTAATTGACAATGCTATGGCAATATAGGCTAGACATTTTTAAAATTTGTTTTTACACTTTGTTAGTGTAAGAGTGTCATTCCCTTCTCATATACTTTTTTAATGTAATAATTTGGATATATCAACTAAGTTGAAATGGTAAATTGGCCACCGTAATGATTACAAAAGCTGACGTTTCGAGCGTTAGCCCTTCGTCATTCGCTGCGACGAAGGGCTAACGCTCGAAACGTCAGCTTTTGTAATCATTACGGTGGCCAATTTACCATTTCAACTTAGTTGATATATCCAAATTATTTCGTTACTCCCACCGACGCAGCCCCAAACAGTTTCTTTCGAAACTATCAGCCTTTATTCTTTTTTAATGTAATTTACTTTTATAAGGATAATTTCGATGCACGTTTTCTGAAATTCTTTCAATACGAACTAGTAGTTGCTTTCGCGATTTTTATATGTAGGTCGTTTTTATTATCAAAGTTAGTTTGGGTCTGATACGAGTCTGATCCTAGAGAACCGAATTATTATGATTATTATTATTGTTGTTGTCATGATCGTTACTGACCGAAGCGTGTATCCAATAGCTTTTCTTAGACTTTTATCAGACATTTTAAGCCTTTTAACATGATTTTTGTCCATTTTTAGTGATTATGGCAAATAAAGGATTATTATTATTATTAAAAAATTATTATTGTTATTATCATTTCCACGCACTAAGGCAGTTTGCTTCATCCTTCACTTTGATTGACCCTTCTGATCACTTTGCTTCGTTTTTCAGTGTTTCGTTATATTTTATTTTTTGTTTTGTTCTGAGGGAGAGGAGACCTTAGTGAGATACAGTCACAGAAGTGGTTGAAAGAAAATAATGGGGCGATATTTTCTCTTGCAAATGTTCATCAACCAATTCCCTCTAAGTTTGGTTTGATTAATATTTTTAACACTGTGAATGCTTTACAAGTACCTCAATATAACATTTAGCAGTGGTTTTTAACCAATCCCCGAGAACATGTATTGAATATGAATAAATTAGATGACCTTCTTGTGATTTCATCTTTGTCAACTGTACTTAACCAATTGGTGTGAAAGACATGAAGAAATTCGCATAACACGTTATCATTTGTAGTGCTGGTTCTCTTCATGTTGACAAATCATTAATATCCTAAGGATTTTAATTTCTTCCTTCGATTTCTTTAGGAAGCCAACAATGTAAACAATATTAGCCAGGAGGGGTTCTTTGCGTTGACGAGGTCGACTTCGGTAAAAAAATTCAAGGAATTCTCAGAATCGAGGCCAGTATCCCTCGACTTAAACGTAAAAATAGAGTTTCCGAGGAAGCCCTTGTGATTAAGTGTTTCTAGAGAGTTTGCAACTTTAAGTTGTTCAAGAGCTGTGATAAAAATAGTTCAGTTCACCACATTTAGTTGATTATAACCGACCTTTTGCTTGGAGGAAACTAGGAAGAGCCTCTTCTTTTGGACGTTATGCTTTTACTCGTGATTTCGAAAATGTGCTGTGAACAATTGAAAAAATTGGCATTTAGACGTACATGTTCCCGGTGTTATCAGTACAAACAATGGAAATTTCTTTTCTGGTCCCTTCGCTTGGTTTAAGAGAATGCCGATATCAAAAGCACTATAAAACCAAATGAAGATATACATATATATTCAATGGCTCGTCGGCAGAAATTGTCATTTCTTGAAAACGTGTAGTTCCAACTCGCGATTATATCAGCAGCAGCAGATTCCTTAAAAAACAGAGGTCATGTCCATTAAGTCTGAAAAAATTCCGCTTAAGGCAAAGTGATTGTGGTGTTGTATAACTGCACTACCATATCCAACCGGGATGTCCTTCCCTCGTAAGAATACGAATATTGATGCGGTGGTACATCGTATTTCTATGGCCCGGAATTTGTATGTGAGCAGAACCCTGTGTCTCGGTTGTCCTTCTGTCTTGGCTAAATTTGCTTCAGGCAAATAACGGAAGAATATTGTTTCCTGATGTGATTATGCCCTCATTATTTGAAAGGCCGCGTCAGGTCTTTTGACTCTTGAGAGATTTAACCTAAACTTTTCAAGTCAAGTTCCTCATTTTCATCCGTGTCAGTCCATCTTCTCTTTACTTGACCCTTTCACTCTCAAATGTGACCAAGATACAATCTCTCTCTACAGTTCCAGTGCAATGTCAAGTAGCCAAGTGGTGAGAATAGCGGAAAATGTTAACCAGGAGAATATCATTCGAAATCCAGCAGCAAATTCTCAGAATAAAATTTATGAGAAATATACAGTAAGGAGTAAGGAAAATTTTCACCGAAAATTTTCACCGAAAATTTTCACCGATACTGTGAAGACCAACCAGACACCCCACTGAAACCACAACTTACACAGGGACTACGAACACACTGGGAATAATTCACTTACAGCCTTTCATTTAATTTTTATGACATGACGCATAATATACATTCATGTATACAACACAAAATTTAACATGCACATTCCGCGTATACGGCACAGGATAAAATACATACATGTTCCTTCCTAATCTAATCACCGCTTCTTACCTTTCCTATATTACAAGACTGTTATTTTTGTGGTTTTCCCACGACGCAAAATATAGCTCCTTCAAACCCAGAAACGTGACTTTTCAACGTTCCGCGTGTGGTATTAATTTAGATCTTTCATGTCTGTTGGAGAAAAATTGTTTATGTGTGTGTGTTTTTCAGTCTACAACATCCACTAGTACTACATCCGGAAACACAGAAGCAAACATTTTATGAAATGTTCGACGGTGCCTTTTAATGCCTTTTATACGTCCATTATAACTACGTTTTACAATCGAGATAAAACTCAGTTGAACTTGCTTTTCTTGGCCCGATAAATTACATCCACTCCATTTCTTCCTGTTGCGATCACAATATTACGTTTCAGGTCCAGAAACGTGACTTAAAAACGTCTAGTGTTTTCTGATTGGTGCCAGCATTCCAAACCCTAAGCTGCGCTTTAGTTCTGTTTTGTATTTAATTCGTTATTTGTTTGGTGCTGGCTCAACGCCCCGGACGCGAAAACAGAAAACAGATTGAAATGGCAAAAGTTTCCTTGCCAATCTGTAGATATCACGAGCTTTATCTCACTAGTACATAGAGACCACCTAAAAATATCGACAAAACTGCTAAAGGAACGTCAGCTGATTGCTTTCCACTGTACATGAAAGACAAAAAAAAAAAATAAAATAAAAATAATAAAAAAAAAAAATTATGAAACAAAACAAAACCAACCGGAAAAAAAATCAACGCCGACACAATAGTTTTCTCGAAGATTTTCCCTGTTTCCTCTCCGATGCGTTTTCCACAGTGGCCGATCCAACCTTTATCAAAGGGACGTTGTTCCCCCGCTGCTATCGCGGCGTTTATTTTTGCGTTCCGCTTGCTAATTGAACTCCTGGAATATGAATTGTTACAAATGCGTACAAACTCACATATTCTGACCAATTTCAGTGGCGGATATAGACCTCGAGCCAGGGAGGCCCCCGTTTTGTGTGTGTTCACCTACCGGCTTTCTTCCCTCTCCGCTTGTTTGTTTTTTTTTTTTACCCAAATTAAGGGGGGGGGGGGGGCCGACCCCTCTTGCCCTCCCCTGGATCTGCCACTGAATTATATGTGCAACCACCCACAATTCTAGTAGGACTCTTTCAAGTTCGGTTTAACATTCCGTTGACTACGTGGTAGAGTCCACTAATACTCAATTTCTACTGAGACTCACTAACTGCTTTGACAAAATTAACGACCACAAACTACCCATGCATTTATTTCGGATTGCAAATTACGCCCGCTACTGTTTTTTTTTTTTTAATTGAATTACAAAATGGTATACGCGAAGGGAGCTAGGTTTTAGAAGTTGAATATTCCATGATACATCGCTCACAGCTATTTTCACTAATGTGAGCCTAAAATCACATCGTTTCAGTGCCTACGTACTTGCTTCTTGAGTAATAGCCCTGTATATATATTTTATTCGAGTAAAAAAAACCTCGTTCAAAGCGCGGTATGATAAATTTGCTTTAAAAAACATGAGAAAAACATCGCTTAGAAAGCGGCGAGTTTGGCTGCCGTATGAACATTGAATACGTTCAAAGTGATCTTATCGGCTTAACAGCAGCTGTTATGGCTATGTGCGTGCGCTCTTACCAGCTGCAGGTTTCTCCAGCTCGTTCTGACAGCCGTCACAAGCCCCCAAAATATTGAACCACAATAGGTAAGAACTCTTTTAGCCAGCGTCGCGGTATAGACTCTGCGATCAGAAATAAACATCAACGCGCAAAGGAAAAAACGATTCCATAGATTTAAAATACTGCCAAAAGCTTAGCAATATTTAATAATGTATATTCCCGATTGAAAACGCTCCGTTTGAACACTGACGGGTTCGGTACTGTATGTTTGATCTCCTCTCGTCTAGATGAATTGGCTGGAAAATACATACCAACTCCGCGAGAGAGAGCCAAGGACCCGGCCAGATACCCACATTATGGCTTGCTAGACCTCACAGGGTGCTAGATAACCACCTTTTCTCGTATGTTTTTCGGGTGAGCGGGATAGTGTAGCGCTGAATGCAAAAGTCTGGAAAAAAAAAAGGAACCCCTAATCGCAGATAAGGTGCTTAACAGACCTGATTACTTCTGTGAAATCTGCGTCAAGCGGTGTAAGCCAACACCCAATGATAAAAGACTTAGCAGATTTCGCAACGATATTTGGCTCTTAATCGCCCCAGAAGAGAGCTATAGACGGATATTTATATTAATTTAGATAGTTGGGTTTGTCGCTGGAGCAAATCTGCAACGTTTCAAATCTGGCCTTTTCGGGAAAGATTATCGGAATAAACGTTTTTTAAGGGAACAATATAATCCAAATCCGGAATAAAATACAAATCACAAATTTCTCATGGGGCTGTGCGCCACATATAGTTTTTAAGCAAGAGAGGGTTTGCCTCCGCTGAAAAGACCTCTTTTGAATGGCGGACATAAATCGACATGATTATTTTTCTTTCAGGTGAACGCAAATTAGCCTTCTTGGCCTCGCTTAATTTTGTTGCTTTTTAACATGCTGTTATGACCAGAAAGGCTAAGTTACTTGGATGAAAAAGGATAAGAAGAAGACCCGCCATTTAAGAAAGAGCTCTACAGATGAACGCAGAATACGAATACCAGTTCACTCTTAAAAAATATCGGAAGAATAATTTGGGACTTGCAATAGTTTCCGTCGGATGCAGGACGCTTGATTTAAGAACTTCGCTGTACAGCTTTTACGATAGTCCTGCTTCTATCTCAACAGGCCGCTATCCAACGGCCGTGAACGCGTTGATAGATTCCTAAATTGTTCTATTTAAAAAAGGGTCAGTAAAATCATGTTTGTAACAAATAGCCAGAATTGTTCAGGTGGACAACGCAAATATATTACACGACTCGGGCAGTCAGAGGGCCAATAACTAAAATCAACCAATCAATGATGCTCTATTGCCGGTCAATATTCTCTCAGTATTGGACCGGGCACTGTCCCGAATGGTCCCGAATGATACCACACTTGTGTCCCTTTGAACTTCAGTCGTATAAATAAATCTCTTATTAACCAAGCTTGCTCGGGACCGTACTGGAAGAATATCGGCCCTCGGTCTTTTTTGTACGGACCGAGCGCAGCGAGGTCCGTACTGTCAAGACCTCGGGCCGATATTCTCCCAGTACGGCCCTCGCGCTTGGTTAGTGATATATATATATTGTCCCCAAGATCAGATGTCAGACGACTCTAAGTCAGGGCTTCCATAATTAACACGCTGTCAAGAGTCTTAAGCTTGAAACAAAAAAATCAGAGTCCTATTTCAATCCTAACAGGTTATACAGCGGCCGTGAACCCGTTGATAGTTTCGTAAATTGTTCCAATTTCAAAAAGGTAAAATCCTATTCATGAAAAATTTCTATAGCTGGTCCGGTAAGACAGAACAAAAATATACTGTCTCCAAGAGCGGACGACACGCTGCCAAGAGCCTTAAGCTTGAAACAGAGAAAGGCTTGAAAAAGGCGTCTGCTACCCCAGACAATAGCAGAAGGAATTTAGTGGTTCAATCAAGCCACTCCTTTCCGAAAAAAATGTTCAGTGACCATATCGAACCAAGTCTGCTTACAGAGCTTTACTCTCTCTCCCTCTCTGATAATCTTTCAAAGCCTTAGTAAAATAAGAGTTAGGGCGGATTCAAACGAACGTGATCTAGCATGGGGTCAGCGGGCATGTGAGGGAGGAGGAAACAGATGGAACGTTACATTGTTTTTTTTCGCTTCATCGATAAACCAAACAGAGAAGGCGACGAATTGAACAAAAAGTGACAATGGACAGGCAATGTCAAACAGCTCTCGAAGTATAAGGTTTTCTATATTTTTTACGACTTCTTTTATAGCCATAGTTTGTCAGATTTTGATTTTGAAACAAAAATACCTTTGAAAGCACTAAATCAGCATGCTTGCACAAGTTCAATTGCGCAACCACTTTAAGGTGTAAAAATATCCGCCAGCCAAATGCAAGCTTCCGGTTATTGTTCTTGTGGTTTTGTGAGCCGTACACAAAGGTGATCCAGTTGAAATTAGCGAATGTAATTATTTTGATCTGCCTCCGTGTTTATAAGAAAATTTTGCTAATTTGACTATTAATGCCAGAATGTGTCCTGTCTCGATATCTTGAGGTCACGAGTTGTTTTGACCAACTGACTTATGCGAAAACCAAAAGGGAAAAACATACGGATCCTATGACATGATGCCCGGCAGTAATCTAAAGATGTCTTCGTGTTCCCCGGGGATTGCACAAATCTCCTGGAAATATTCCACATCTTTGATTACTCAAACAAGATAAAATGTTTCCTTCTGAAAGTCTGCTAAAACTGTTCAACCCATACGTTAGAGGAGTCGTTTTTTGTTGTTAACATGAACGCCTCTACCCTCGCGAGCTTTTTCGGTTTTATCTTGAGCTAGGGCTGTATAATGCAAGGAAACTCCTGATTGATTAAAAGGAAAACGAACAAACAACAGCTGTAGAATCCGGAACATAGCCGCCCTCTCTAATTGTTGTGGGTGGTGAATAAAGAGGAAAGCTACTCCACGAACACCTTCGAGAATATCTGCACGTGAGTTTTTGTTGAGGCATCGCAATTAAGCAACAGTAACAGTAATCCGACTCGCTGAAATTTCGATCAGATTACTTACTTTAAGACTCTTTCTGTTTCGTGATGTCAGGTCAGGAATATTACGTTTGTGTGAATTACAGCCTCGAAATTCCTGTTTACACGGCATTCAGGAAACACGTTCGCAATCTATTGTACGAAAAACGCGCCAAAGACCTGTCCTCAAGACAACGGTTGTGACAGGCAGGCGAATCTATTTCCCGCTTTATGTTTTGCGCCGCACAGGAAGTTCGAATTTCGTTCATCGGACTACACAGACATGAATATGTTGATCGCAGCTGAGTGGAAGCATAATTTTGCTTTTTTTTTCTACTTGAAGAACAAGGCAGAAATTTGAAAATGATTACAAAAGAAAGACGACCAGATTAAGTAATGCCTTTTTTTGTTGCTTGTTAAACCCCCTACAACCGTAACCGTAATATCCCTTGAGCGTGGTGTGACATGTAAAAGCACTAAGCCCAGCATGCGATGATATCGATCTTCCTCCCCACTACAGAGATATGATATTGATGTTAATCACTTCTTATCGTGTGAAAAAATAGTTCGGAATGCACTGGAACGCAAAAATAGCGAGGCCAACAGCTGCAGCTCTGTTCTCGTCCGCCGAGCAAGCGAGCCAAAATAAAACCACACCTCCAACCGGATTTGATTGTTCTCTTGTTACGTTGTAGCTCTCTTTGTTTGTAATGTAGTAATTACGATGTTTCACGGAAAACTACCAGATCTGTCATGCAAAGTCTGTTCAGATTTATTATTTTACAAATTATATTTACAACAATGTCAATCTTGTGGCAAGTCATTAAAATTCTTATTTCTTGACAGTGAACGAAACTTTCAACGTCAAATACATGAACTGTAACATCCATGAACTGTTAAGAATTACATCGACTATTCATGGCTAAGAATAAATTATTCTCCCAAAGGGAATCGTGTTTTCCTTTTTGCTATCTTTTCAGCCAATATTTCGGCATGTCCATAACTTTCTGAGGCTTGCTGCTTCTCGCTTCACCTCCTGATAGTACAGTCTGTCAAATCTGCGTTAACCACTTGAAGTTCGGGTAAAGCGTTCAGTTGCTCTAATTCCATCTCGAGGATTAAAGATGTTAGGGCATCGTCGTCGGGAATAACTAAGTCGCATCCAGACGAATTAAAGCTGGTTAAGTCTCTATCTTGTACCCCGAATTTTCCACTCTTATGAACACAATGTGGAATAGGATATGCGTTCGAGTAAGTAAAAATGCTTCCTTCTGAGCATCTGCGAGTTGGATTTCCACTCGTACATGAAAAGGGCCCAGGACTTGAAATAGGTCTGGTTAAAGACGGAGTTGTGGTTGTAACGGCGATATTATTCAGTACCAGAGCCATCTGTTCTGTTTTGCTCCGAGCGTCACGCTGATGTGTACGTTCTCAACGGTGGTCTGAGTTGTTGATCACGAAATTCAAACTCTCCTTTATACCCGTCACAATTGACAAAAGAGCTATTAATAGAAAGTTACCGCAAGGTCAGATGAGGGCAGCCACAGTTTCGTCAGCCACGCAGATGGAAATCGAGATGGCAAATATTTACCTGTCGTTGAGGGATATCGATAAGGAAATGTGAACTCGAAGCAGGTAATCGCGGGTTCAAAACGTGCCTGTGTAAATCACACGATTGAAGTGAGCGCTCAGATCAACAATGCGCGCTTAGATCGAGCAGTGACACCTCCAACGTCATAATCTTCTCTTTATCGGTGGTCTTGTTCCAGTTTATTGATATTCCATTCGCGGTGTTGAGAGATTTTAGTAATTGTTCTTCGTGTAGAGATTGTAATCTGACTGTTGCATAACAGTTATGGTATTTCACGAGCAGAATATTCGCTGCCCTTTGATGTCGCCGACGAATTGGATGGTGGGATGTTGGAGTGTTTTGTTTCGAAACGGACGTTTCTCTGCTCGCAAACACGTTTTACACACGAGTCTTGTTTTAGATTTGCCCTCAAGGCTTTTGAATTAATCATCAGATTTGATACAATTTCAGGAAGCTTCCATTTACGTGACAACCACTGAAAGACTTTTTCTGGGTTTCTTTTCAGTGGCATGTTTATTGTAAACCTTCTCTTGGGATTTTCTTTTTTCTTTTATTTGTTCAATTAACAAGTCCTTCCTTTGTATTGCAAAACCCTTGCTTCCATATCTTGTGGCCAGAGCTTATCGATGCCTTCGCTGTATGACATGATAACAAAAGAGGTACTGTACTTCATATTTTGCGGGCGAAATCATCAGAATTTGAGATCACAAATGAGATAGGCCACGTCAGATAATGACGTTATTTCAAAACAGCTTCCTCAAGAAGGAATATTTCATATTTCTCTAAATATGTTATCATGCTTTCTGTAAAAAAAAAAAAAAAAAAAACTGAAATTGTATATGATTTTCTCGGCAGATGATTGGTTGCTGATACCTATCATGCAAGGAAACGTTTCATCGATATTTCAAGTAAAACGAATACGGTATGTTTTTCTTCCGTCTGTGCGTTACGCGTGATGAGTTCCATCCAAGATTTACGTAATTGAAGAGCATTGCGAAAACAAGATTAACGTCGTAAGGAAGGGCTTAGCATGTTTTAACTAAGAATACCCTCTACTTAGCGCACTTTCTATTCATGTCTTTCAAACAAGCACGTTATATTCTTGTTGTACTGTGCGCTTTTGAACGGGACTACGTGTCATAACAACATCCTTCATTGCTGTTCATTGAAGTGCTCAGAAGATTATGTGACCTCATTCAATCTCTTCAAAACACTCACATATTTGCATAATAGTCATAATCTGAGATCACCTCGCCTAAGTCATATTTCGAAACGAGAAAAGTACGCTTCGAAAATTCACTAAAATTTCCCCACGTCATTTTTGTATAATCTGCCACTTTGAGCGAAACTGTTGCGTAGGCACTTCATCTGCGAAGGGTTTCCCGACAGAAACAGCTCCATTACATTACTTGTTTATCGACTGGAAGGGTTTACGAAATTGTAATTTTTAGACCAGTCATTAGACACACACATTTGCACAGGATTTGACAATGGTATGAGTCTGGAGCTTCCTGAGTACCTCTGCGGCTTTCGTGTTTTGGAAAGCGAAAAACCCAACGGAAACCACACGAAACTGAAGGTCCTCAAGGGAACAATTGTGGAAAGTGTCAGAATTTAGACTCCGGTATTGAAAGAATGCAAGTCATTAAATTATATTACACTAATATATTCGACGTTTATTTTCTTTCGATTACAGGAACAACGCCAAAGACATTCCTCTCAGTGTTAAAAAAGCCATCCATCTGTTTGCTTTCCGTTATTTCGACAAAACATGTCAAAGGAGCCACAAGGGACTTCTTCCTAGTTCGTGTTGGTATGAGAACAGCTGAAACCACAGATAATAGAAAGAACAGATTTCGTCACATCCGGCAGTTGATTCTAAATTCAGCGCGGGTAGAAGTATTAGTGAGTTCATGAACTTAAATTTGTCTTCTGTAAATGCATTCCTTTTGCAAGCCTCGTTTTCTTCTGAAAGGTCAGCCAAGAGATCTTGCATATATTATCATTGAAAAGAAAAAAAAAAAAATTCGTCTTCACCTTCAAACAAACTTTCGGAAATACGCTGACGGCTGTGAGGGTTTCTTTGAACGCGAATACCATTCTTTGAACCGTTGAAAAACCGAGTGAAAATCAATTAACTGAACAGAAAATAAAACAAAACAAAACAAACACGAGAGTAAGGTTCGAAACAAGTGTTGAAACCGAACAACTTCATCATAGCTCGAGGTTCATAACCGCTTCGGGGAGTTCTAATAGGAATAAGCGATTGCGAAACTTTTTGTCAAAACTATCTTAACGATATTATTCAAGTGCACTCGAGATAAACACTTTTGGACAGGGCTGATTTAAATAATTGTTTTTCAATCAATATGAACGTGTCGAAGTTTGCTATTTCATGAATTCCTACAGCAAAAAGAAAAAAAACGCTTGAACCATGTAATCCAGTAATTTGGTATGAAAATTCTAAATCGATGAGGTTCCTTGCATTATTCTGAGGAACCCCAGAGGAGGTGTTTTTTCAACACGTCATAACAAAGAATCCTCAAGATCACTTTAAAAGGTTGCAGTAGTTTGAAAAGCGACTCACCACAAACCCTCGACACACTTGATCTTATATTTCCTTTGCTATGAAATTAGTTCGTGACGTCAGTTCTTGTTTTCACGTCATGCTTGACCGGGAAGGGCTTGGTGACACCTGCTTAGTTGCACGTGATCTCTTTCACACATGGTATAAAGTTATAGTCATTTCGTTTTATCATTCATTGAAGAAAAGCGGAACATACCAAGTTTGTCGCGTCATAAACCTTTTACACTAGTTACCCCGCTTCAGAGGAAATTCTATGGGGGTACTGAAGTGACACCATGACAAAGCAACAAACCGGCTAAAAATAAAATCACCCAAATATGTATCACGTTCTGTGGATGACAGAATGCAAAAGTGTCGTCCGTTCGCTTTTAACTTTTTATAACCCTGTGCGCCCTAACATCAGTTTCCATATTCTCCATATCCTTCCTTGTACATTTCCTTTGGTACTCACGGGGAGAATTTATTTGACAATCAAAGCTTCTTAGGTTGACTATCGTTTCCCTGTCTCTATTTTCATGACCTTGATGCGATACGGTTGGGAGAAATTAATGCTTATCACTCTTAAGGAGAAAGGATTTGAGAGCGTGCAATCTTCCTTTCTTGTTGAATGGGCTTGAGCGGTGCGTCAGTATTTGAGACACGTTCAAAAATCCGGGTGACACAGCCAACTCGTTGTCAAGCAAAGATTCCTTATAAGGAAACTATATCAAGATAAACGGATTTATTTACGGTATGTACCGTTAATTTCCTTTTAAGCGCAAAGTGAACCACAAAGTATTGGTTTGGCATCCCGACAGCATAAGTCAAGGTTTATCCTGCGCCGCGCCATTCCTTTGAGAATTCCATGTAAGGATAGCCGGCGCAAAATGCCAGTCTAAACTTGAAATTGTTTGTGGAGTCATCTTGATCCTCTTACAATGCAGGTCGTGAAAAGTCGTGTACTTAACCCCTTTTGTTGAAATATCCAGCCAAAAGCCGCTGAGTAGGAAGGTTTGCGCCAAAAAATGATTTCACATGTTGTTAGTTTGATATGTTTGTACTCGCCAAAGGTATACAGTTTTGGGCGCGAATTCTGATGGTGCAATTGCTCTTCATATGCCATGGGAAAGAAATTCTCGACGGAGCATCGTAGGCGGTAGTGATTTCTCACCCACAGCTGCTTCCTTTCGATCAACAGAAATAGGTCTCAGCGTCTCAGCGATTGATGATGACCAGTTAGATCGTTACATCCTTAGGTGACGTAAGTTAATTTCTTAAAAATTAACTCTGCTTGCCTTTGTGGGTGAGTGGTTCACCGATACGAAAATAAACATTCTGACGTTTCTGTCTAAAATGAAATTGTGACGTCCCCTTCAGTATAACCTTCTCGAATATGATAACGGAGAGAAAGCATTTTATTATAAGGACAAATAATCCTAAATTATCGAAGAAATTGTAGTCTACGAGCAGTCCCCTTTTTCAGCGAGTACGTCGCACTTGTCCAAAAGAGCGGTGAAAGAAAAACTTGATTGTAATCCGTAGTCACTTAGACTTTGACCAGTGTTAAGCCCATAATTTCTTTCTTGTCCCAGACCCTTATGAGCAAAAAAATATTTTTAAAAACATCGTTGTTGTGAAAAGATTAAAAGATTGAGATTTTTAATAATTCATGGACATCTGTTGGGAAATAAAAGTTCATTTTATAAGAAAAGGAATAAGAAATAAAAACAACGCCGATATGTAAAGAGACCGAGACATCTTTTCGCATTGTGTGAAAACTTTTTTAATTTGTGGCGAAACCTGCACACGAGAATTCTTCTATCTCATTTAGATTACATGTTAATTACTTCCTAGTATTGTATCTTTTATCACGCTGCGAACGAATCAAACAGAGTGTTCCCTGCATAAGGTAACGCTTACTTAAAAAGGGATGAACACTTTTTCCCACTTAATTCACTAATGGAACGAGAAAAACTCTGGCAGCGCTGAAACGAGAAGATCTGTACCACTGACATTTGGGTTCTATAATTAAGGAAATACATAGAACATAAGGGGTCGACTTTTCTCAGCAAAGGCCTTTAGCTCTCTACACGCTCCATCAAGCGGCGAAATTAGTTCACTGCTGTTCAACAAGACATGAAAACAGCTATCAAAGACAAGATTTTCGAAACCTCGGGTGTGGGACAGGCACCTAGCAAGGACTTCTTTCATTTAACTGTGACGAGGGAATCGGTTATCTGGCGCTCGTGGAGGATAACTTTGAGAAGTAACAAGTCCTTGCCGGGCGAAACAATTCAGTCGTGGGACGAGTTCGTAAATAACTCAGGTGGTACCCGGCTTCAGGGAGAAATAGAGCGAGTATTTGGAGTCGAGACTTTGAACATTGTCCTCGCCATAGTGACGCAAGCTTGGTTACCTTACTTGAAAAGTGATATTCTGGTTAAAATTCTTGTTCGACTCGATCTTCGTGACATTATGCGGCTTGCGCAGGTAAGATCCTTGTAACTATCACAGTGGCCATGAAACAAAGTGTTGTATCAACCCATGCTTACGCGAGACAAACAGACTTGCAGCCAATAAGTATGACAGAAACATTTGTGTAAAGTTGAGATCGATCAAACATTGTTATCTAAGATGAATACAACTATCGAATCAACAGTGCGGGGAAGTTTGTATCTTCCAGTAGAACCCATGGCACTGCAAAACAATTTCAAAGAACCCTGATGGTGGGAAATTAATATGCATAAGCAATCATCAAAAGATGAAGTTTGGAATTTTATGCCGTATTTCAGCGATGAGTTTATTTCTTGTCAGTAAACTAGGATGTCAATGAAGTTTGGACTTGCGTCTTATTTCAGAAATGAGTTTCACTCTCGTTAATAACGAAGATGTTTTTAATTTTTTTTTAAAGAAAGCAACTAAACAAACGTACGAACTCAATTCTTGGAAACGAAGTGTAGGTTAATGATCAACGAAGTCTTGATTTTGCAGTTTTGAAACTTTTTGCTGCCATACCACTGCAAACGATTTCCTTAAACCGATAATTTATTTCGTCATTTAAAAGATTAGACTACGTGATATTTCGCTCATCAGATTGAGACCCGCGATGTGAATATGTGAACGACAGATGACAAGTTTATCAGCTTCGCACAAGTTTGATTACCCCATACCTATTGAAGATTTCAAATAAACTTTCAATCATTTTTTTTCCATAATGAAAAAACGGGAACCAAGCTATTAGCGATTTAGCCGTCTTGAAACTCATAATCAGTGGCTGTCCAAGGATTGGTATCTCAAAATAAAGTAATGTAACGGTTGACTTCACCACCTTATGGAATAGAAGAAAGTAAAAAAATGAAAGACATTTTATTTTGGGTTTTTCATGTAAGAAACTATTGGGTAGAGTCTTGTGTGTTATAAGTGTTTGATGATATTTTGATGATGTCGTTATTTATATTTAATCAGGCAATTGAGTTCACTTTCTTTTGGTTTTGGGAATCCGTCACGTATCCTCTTAGTCGTTACGGGTGGTAAAACCGTCACGTTTAAAATTGTCAGCCTCTAACTGCGAGGAAGCTGTTGTTTTATCATCATTTTCATCAATCAGAATGCTGCATTTTTGAAAAAACATAGAGGATCTTAGGAGCAATAATATCCTTACAGGCCCTCATTATTAGAGCCAGACTCCTCACCTCTCGTCCTAAGAATATTCTCTACCATCGCTTCTTATATACAAAGTAATTTACATAATAACAATAATAAACATCTATCTAATCTATGCGTCGCCAAGTTTAATAGTTCGGCTGTTGCGTAGGAGGGTTTTGTTTCTATGGCGGCAAGAAGACACGAGTTCATTACGTTTGTTGAGTGTAGAAAGTTTCGGTCGGTAAATGATTAGAAATTTTTCCTCTAGGCAGAGGTTGCATCTTTTGCTTGAGGTGTTGTACGGTGAATGCGAAGAAAATATGCGCCATGAAATATAGTGTTCGATGTTGTTGTCTTTGAGAGTCCAGATGTACTTACTTAGTTCAGTTGAGTTTCTGTGGTTAGAGTGGCGGAATGATGCGGTATGGTTTCGGTACCTTGTTTTGAAGTCGTTTTCCGTGAGTCCAATGTATGTTTCTGTTGTGTTGTTGTCGTTGCGTGTGACTGTAGCTTAGTAGATGACTGATGATTGAAGGCAGTTTCCTTGGAGTGGGCATGTGTTCTTTTTGTGGGCATGTGTTCTTTTTGTGGGCATGTGTTCTTTTGTCGGCAGTTGCATGTCTTCTTGTCTTGAGTGGGTGGTATTAGGGTTAGCTGTGGCGGTGTAGTTGGCTTGCGTGTATGTCTTTAGAATCTGCTTATTGTGGTTATGCAACCTCTGCCTAAAGGAAAATTTCTAATCATTTACCGACCGAAACTCTCTACACTCAACAAACGTAATGAACTCGTGTTTTCCTGCCGCCATAGAAACAAAGCCCTCCTACGCAACAGCTGAACTATTAAACTTCGCGCCGCATAGATTAGATATGTGTTTATTATTGTTATTATGTAAATTACTTTGTATATGAGAAGCGATGGTAATGAATATTCCTATTAAATCCCCTGATGAGTGGGCAACCACGAAACAGGCTTGTCGGGATAAAAGCGTAGTTCATTTGTTTCTTTCCTTCACAAACATATACTTCGCTCTACATTAATGTATTGAGCACTGTTTCACGAATATCTACGTTCTACACTTTAGAAACATACATGCATACATACATACGTACATACATACATACATACATACATACATACATACATAGTTACCAAAGTTACCCCCCAAA